>NC_057405.1:29239289-29429267 GCF_019320065.1 Cervus canadensis
GTATGCAGGTCAGGAAGCAACAGTTAGAACTGGACATGGAACAGCAGACTGGTTCCAAATAGGAAAAGGAGTACGTCAAGGCTGTATATTGTCACCCTGCTTATTTAACTTACATGCAGAGCTCATCATGAGAAACGCTGGGATGGATGAAGCACAAGCTGAACTCAAGATTGCTGGGAGAAATATCAATAACCTCAGATATGCAGATGACACCACCCTTATGGCAGAGAGTGAAGAGGAACTAAAGAGCCTCTTGATGAAAGTGAAAGAGGAGAGTGAAAAAGTTGGCTTAGAGCTCTACATTCAGAAAACTAAGATCATTGCATCTGGTCCCGTCACTTCATGGCAAGTAGATGGGGAAACACTGGAAACAGTGGCTGACTTTATTTTGGGGGCTCCAAAATCACCGCAGATGATGATTGCAGCCATGAAATTAAAAGACGCTTACTCCTTGGAAGGAAAGTTATGACCAACCTAGGCAGCAATTAAAAAGCAGAGACATTACTTTATCAACAAAGGTCTGTCTGGTCAAGGCTATGGTTTTTCCAGTAGTCATGTATGGATGTAAGAGCTGGACTATAAAGAAAGCTGAGCACTGAAGAATTGATGCTTTTGAACTGTTGTGTTGGAGAAGACTCTTGAGAGTCCCTTGGACTGCAAGGAGATCCAACCAGTCCATCCTAAAGGAGATCAGTCCTGGGTGTTCATTGAAAGGACTGATGTTGAATCTGAAACTCCAGTACTTTTGGCCACCTGATGTGAACAGCTGATTAATTTGAAAAGACCCTGATGGTGGGAAAGATTGAGGGCAGGAGGAGATGGGGATGGCAGTGGATAAGATGGGTGGATGGCATCACCGACTCAATGGACATGAGTTTGAGTAAACTCCAGGATTTGGTGATGGACAGAGGCCTGGCATGCTGCAGTCCATGGGGTCGCAAAGAGTTGGACATGACTGAGCAACTGAACTAACTAAGTACAGTATGCATTATATTTTTATATACTATATAAGTATGCACTGTACACACATATGGGCTTCCCTGGTAGCTTAGCTGGTAAAGAACTGCAATTCAGGAGACCCTGGTTCGATTCCTGGGTCAGAAAGATCCCCTGGAGAAGGGATGGACTACCCACTCCAGTATTCTTGGGCTTCCCTGGTGGCTCAGTGGTATAGAATCCACCTGCAATGTGGGAGATCTGGGTTCCATCCCTAGGTTGGGAAGATCCCCTGAAGGAGGGCATGGCAACCCACTCCAGTATTTTTGCCTGGAGAGTCCCCAGGGACAGAAGAGCCTGGCGGGCTATAGTCCACTGGGTTTCAAAGAATCAAACACGACTGAGACACTAAGTATAGCACATACACACATATGTCACTACACCTTTTCATGCTGTAAAAGAAGATTGCTTGAGAGACATGTATCATTGCGGTAGTCAGAATTATAAGATGGTCCCCAAGATTTCTGGTCTTCCTCTGAGTATTGTGGGATGTCACAGTTGTAACTAAGTTTTGTTACATGGCAAAGGTGAGGGACTCTGCAGGTATAATTAAGTCAGTTGATTTTGAGTTAATCAAAAGGAAGATCATCCTAAATGGGCTTGACTTAATCAGATAAATTTCCTTTAGAAAGGACGGCCATTAGTGGAGAGAGATTCTCTTGCTGGCCTTGAAGAAGTAAAGTGGTACATTATGAGATGACCTGTGGGAGAGTCATTATGGCCAGGAACTCTGGTTCTCTAAAGGGCCTTGAGCAGCAGATGACTTATAGCCAGCAAGAAAGGGACCTCAGTCCTACAACCTTGAGGAACTGAATTCTGACAACAATCATGCAAACTAGGAGGAAGACTTCAAACTCCAGAAAGGAATATAGCCCAGATGACATCTAGATTGCCACCTTATTTGAGCCTCATCAAAGGATCCAGTTAAACTGTTCCTAACTCCTGCCCCACAGAAACATACAGAAATTGTGCTGTCTGAAGTTACTTCATTTGTGGCAATTTGTTACACAGCAATAAAAAAAAAAGCAAAGATTTTTTCAAAAGTAATATATGCCACATATTCTTATAGACTCACACAGATACTTCAGACTCTAAGCTTGGTAAATACATTACTGTGGTTCCTTCAGTTCTAAAATTCTGGACTGCAGGAGGTAAGACTCATAAACTCGAGTGCATACAGGATTTATGTTGTGGCGCAGAGTGTGAAGCAGTCACAGAATAAAATAGGAGCTCCCTTCTCCCATTGCTACCACCGTAGGCATGCCGCCTGCTTAACTGCAGTGTTTTAAAAAGCACTCTTACAGGTCAAATGAAATCACTAGAAACATTCTAGGACTATATAAGTCTTGTGGACCAGAGAGTGAGGCCTTGCTCTAGGATTACCCACTGAGGAGAATGATTTATAGATGATGGCTTTCTGTATTCCATATCTGGAAGACAAAATTTAAAACACTATAGTCCTTTTCTGCTAAGAGATTAAGAAATCTGATATACAAACATTTATCAACTGTCTCCCATGTGTGGTCATTGTCCT
The DNA here is from genome assembly GCF_019320065.1 of Cervus canadensis. Classification (NCBI taxonomy): domain Eukaryota; kingdom Metazoa; phylum Chordata; class Mammalia; order Artiodactyla; family Cervidae; genus Cervus; species Cervus canadensis. The sequence goes on from NC_057405.1 coordinate 29,241,820, forward strand.
AGATACTGGAGAAAAAGATTTGAACAAGCTCTGTTCTCAGGAAACTCACAATATACCAGGGATATAGATGTTTAAACAAATAAGTAATAATTAGAATATATAATTGAATGTGTATAAGATGTATACCTGCTGTAGGAATCTTTTTATTAGACGTTGAGATATTTTTTATTGGACACAATAACTTTACATGGATAAAAAGTAAGGTAATTATTTAATGCATTTAATGCTTAAATTCAAATAGCTCCAAAATCTTCAGCATTTTTATGGAGGGAAACCCAAATTATGAAAGTCATTCATAGTTAAAATATTGATCAAGTTATCATAAGTGGAAAAAAAAAGAACTAACATTTTATAATTCATAGTTGATTAGCTATAATTCTCTTCACAAATTCACTTGAATTTCCTGATAGTGTTGGCAAAGGATGAAACAATTAACTCAATTGGAATCATGAAGACAATTTCCTATGTGGAACTCAATTATCTATGGTTTTTTTGGTCTCCTAGAACCAGTTTTATATTGTTTGGATTCATCCTAAGTCAGTTGTGTCTATGATTCCTGGTATGCAATTAACACATTTAATAAATTTATTTTAATGAGTTAAATGATATTACAGTTCTCTAGCAATTTTGCCCAAAGTCTTATTGGTTTTGAAACAGTCTGATGTACTATAAAGATGTGATGATATCAAGTTAAAAGGGATTTTTAAAAATTTTTAAATCTAAATTCAAGAATTATTATAAAGCTCTCTTAGTTTACTAATATTTAATAAGTATTAAACTAATATGTGTATAGGACTGAGAACTAGGTATTGTAAATGGTAATGCATGATTTTTTTCTCTTTATCAAATAATTTCTTTTAAACAAAGTATTTTATCTATGCACTGGATCTAAAAGCCTCATTACTGATTATACACTGATTACAGTTATGTGCATTACCGCGATTACTGTGAATGCATTATAAATTGCTCTTCCAGGAGAATGCCAGTACCTTAAAATGTAGAGGAACACCATTACAATTTTTAAAAAGAGTCAGGGGATAATCTCTGTTGAATAAACAGACTCTTCATTTAAAACTTGTATAAATATATGACATATGTAATTTTAACTTCTTTAGTTTCTTCGTCTTGAGTAAATGATGCAACTGCATTGGAATATAATTTTTGGCCTTTCTTGCTCTGATACATAATTTCTATCCCCTCCTTTTACTTTGCAATGCTTTCTAAATCATGATAAGAACCATCCAGGATGTTGCATCCCTAGAATATATATTCTTTCCTGTTCCCTCTCTACCTGTTGCCCATGTGATAAGACAAGTGAAAGACACGACAAAATGAATAGAGAGGTAGAGAAGCATAAAAATAAATGTAGACAGGGGAAAATAAAACCACATAAGAATAGAAAACAATAGACTAAAGGAATTAGAAGCAGTTAGAGTAATGCATCGGAGAAGGCAATGGCACCCAACTCCAGTACTCTTGCCTGGAAAATCCCACGGACGGAGGAGCCTGGTAGGCTGCAGTCCATGGGGTCGCTAAGAGTCGGACATGACTGAGTGACTTCCCTTTCACTTTTGACTTTCATGCATTGGAGAAGGAAATGGCAACCCACTCCAGTGTTCTTGCCTGGAGAATCCCAGGGATGGGGAAACCTGGTGGGCTGCCATCTATGGGGTCCCACAGAGTCAGACACAACTGAAGCGACTTAGCAGCAGCAGCAGCAGAGTAATGCGTGTAAAGAAAGATAGAAACAGGAAAGGAAGCATGCCATTTATACACAGACTAATAACACCCCAGGGGTGCCTTACTTATGTGTTCTGGTTTCTGCTCAAATGAGTGGTATTAATACAAATTACTCTCTATCAGTAGTATTGAGAGATGCAATAGTATGGATAGATAGGTAGTCTCAGCCCATGACTTAGCACTTTAAGTTAGGTTTGAAAGATCTGAGGAGGGATGAGGAATAGTCGTCAAGAGCAGTTTAGATAATCACAAGCTTGTTTAAGATGAACCCATGAGAATTTACTGAGAAAAATGTGTGAGAGACCCTATCCCAATGCATTAACTCCTGAACTGACTTCTTATTATTCCTTTGTTCCCTGCACTAAATCCTCAGAACTGAAAGATTGCTTGGAGGATGACAATCAAAAACATGTGCCAAGAATAATGGTTCTTAAATATTCTTCATTAGAATCCCTTGGAAAGATGTTAAACATTTATTGGAAGGACTGATGCTGAAGCTGAAGCTCAATACTTTGGCCACATGATGGTTAAGAGCTGACTCGTTGGAAGACTCTGCTTCTGGGAAAGCTTGAGGGTGGGAGAAGAGGGTGACAGAGAATGAGATGTTTGGATGACATCACTGACCCAATGGACATGAGTTTGAGAAAACTCTGGGAGACAGTGATGGACAGGGAAGCCTGATGTGCTGCAGTCCTTGAGGTCACAAAGAGTTGGATATGACTAAGTGACTGAACAACAATTTTCTCCTGAACCAATTGACCCTCTCACAATCCACTGGAATTTTTCTTGTAAAGTTCACCAATGACTTTACAATATTAAATCCAATGATCCTCATGCTAAGCCATCAATATCTTTAGACAGTTCATCTGCAGCTTCCTTGAACCTTTTTTTTCTGTCTGGCTTCAGTGACTCAACCCTCACTTGCATTTTCCCTTATAACTCATTGATCACTGTTTTCAATTTTTTTCACTTGTCCCTTCTCTCTTCTCCAAGCTTTGAAAGTTGATATGCTCCGGGGCTCACCACAAAGAGCCCTTCTCTTTGTCTTGTACTTTCACCCAGGTCCTATCTTTAAAGACCATTTTTATTCTCATGAGAACCAGTATTATATCTTCCACTTAGATGTCTAACAAGACATCATCATCATCATGAACAGGTACAGCAAACTTAATATGTCCAGCCCAAACTCTTGCTTTCCTCTCTGCTCCTGAACTTGATTTCACCTTCGGTAAATGGCAACTCCAGTCTCCCAGTTCTCTAGGTCAAAAGCTTTGGAGTCCTTGACTCTTCTCTTTTATACCTCACATCTAATTTGTCAGCAAACACTTTGTATCTATATTCAAAATATTCAGAATATGACTGAATCTTACCACCTTCATTGCTGACTTCCTGGTACAAGCTGCCCTATTCTCTCATCTCAGTAGCCTTCTAAGTGTTCTTATTCTTGCCTATTCTTAGCAAGCAACCAAAGTGCTTCTTGAAAATGTCAATCAAACTGCATCTCTCCTAACCATCTAACTTAGAATAAAAGTCAACATCTTTTGGCTTATAAGACCCTCATCTCTTATTCTTCTCATACCCTTCCTTATTCCCGAAGCTTTCCACTGGTTCTTTGCTTCTGTTACTCATACCATCTGGGGTCCTATCTCAGGTCATTGCACTTGCTGTTCCCTCTGCCTGGAATGCTTTTCCCCAGACATCTGCATGATTTCAACTTTGTTCTGCTCACCTTTCCAGTGAACATTACCATGGAAATTTTGCTTAAAACTGCAATCTTCCTTCTCTCCTCAGCACTCTTTCTCTCTTTCCAGGTTTGATTTTCTCCATGGTGCTTATCATCATCTTATGTACAGATATCTTACAAAACTTATTCTATCTTTATCAATTAGAATGTAAGCTCCTTAAGGACATGCATTTTAAAAATAAAATGTCTTATTCACTCTGTGTTTTTAGCACCTTTGAAATTGCCTGGTATATGTAATATAATCAATACATTCTTGTTTAACTTAACACATCACTTTCTGGCACCACCACCAGATCCCTAGCACTAGAGTTTCTAGGATTTATCAGAGTTTTTCATGTTAGAATTTCATGTTTTTCATGTTAGAATTCTTAATTAAGTGAAACAAGAGGAAATTCCAGGAACACAAAGATTTTTAAAAAACATTTAATGGAGAATTACCTGGTGGACTAGTGGTTAGGACTTGGCACTCTCTCACTCTTGTGGGCCTGGGTTCAATTCCTGGTCAGGGAAATAAGATCCACAAGCCATGTGGTGTGGCAAAAAAAAAAAAAAAGGAAAGAAAGAAATCAGTGCACCTAATGGCACTCCAAAGAGTTTCCATATTGTCTTCATGCTGTGTTTTCAGTTATACAAAAGTGTTGTAGATTACACAGAAATATGCCAAGTGAAACTTAAAAAAGAATGTGCAATGTATTTTAGAATCCATCACACTTATTTCCTGCTGAACTTAATTTCAGAACCCGGAGCTATTATTAAACTTTAAAAAGTGCTTGTTCTTTTATCTGGGGATCATAGTGTAACATGTTTATTTATTTATTTTGTGAGTGTAAAAAATACCTCTAAAACCATTTCGGATCATAGTGTAACATGTTTATTTATTTATTTTGTGAGTGTAAAAAATACCTCTAAAACCTTTTCATCAAGTTATACTCTTGGGATCCTCTTCATGAGAATTTTCTAACTTAATTCCTATTGTCAGGTAAGCCCAGCTGAGCTTACATCTATATAAGAACTAATTGAAAATATTTTCGAGATGGTATTTTCACAAGGCTCCAAAAGGTGACCAGAAGTCTCCAGTGCTGTATATTAAGGGTTTCTGTGATTCAGACACAGATGATTTTATTATAGTATGGCTTTTGGGGGCTGCATGAACACCTGGGAGCTAGTTGGTCAGTACTGATTTGCCAGGTGTAAAAAATTGCTTTGTTGCTGCTGTTTGTTGTTGTTATTTTTTTTGTTGTTGTTGCTGCTGTTATCAGCATGCTCCTTGATTGTATAATGCAACTGAGATCATATTTAGGTCATAGGGAAAGTTTCATCTTGCTTGTGTACTAGGGACATTTATACCTGACTGGGGAAACTTATGTCACTTTGTTGGGTTCATGAAAGTTAGTAAGAGGTAGCAAGGTTGAAAGATGACTTTCATTACATCTTTTCTTTAGGTTGCTCAAACCATATTAAAAAAATATATTAGGAAACTGGCTTTCTTCAGGAACTTTTACTATTTAAGTCTAAATAGTTTCTGAGTGATGGATCTGAAGAAAGTAAATTTGGTAAGTTTTGTAATCTTTTTTTTTCTCATGAATCAACAAAAATATTGCAAGAAAAGATGCAAACTTCCCAAATTTAGCTACCGAGGGGAAAATAGAGCAGCTGACACTAAAATGTTGCTTTTCCATAAACACAGATATAAAAGAACAACCAATTTAAAAAATGTGTGACCCACCTAAACTGCCATTTTTAGATTTGTGAAGAGTGGGGGACTAGTTATAAAGATAAAATTTTGTCAGTCTCTTGTTCATTCTGCTTGTATTGATTCTTGATTCTTTTCTTTCTGAAAAACATCTACTTGTGTTTCATTGACTATACTATGGTCTTTCAATGTGTGAATCATAACAAACTGTGGACAACTCTTCAAGAGATGTCTTGTCTGTCTTACCAGACCATTTTCCCTGTCTCTTGAGAAACCTGTATATGGGTCAAGAAGCAACATTTAGAACCTTATATGGAACAAATAACTGGTTCAAAATTGAGAAAGGAGTCCATCAAGACTATATATTGTAGTGGTTCAGCCATGGATTTACATTTTAAAGTAATTAGACTCCAACTAGTAAAAATAATTGGGAAAAAAAAAATCCTCAGTCTATCCGATACAGACAAGAATGGGGAGGAAGAAAGCATGCTAAACAAAAAGTACAAAATAAGATGGGTTCTTTGTGATTATAGTCAATATAAGTGGAAACTTCGTACTTAAAACAACAATCACAACAAAAAGACTATATATTGTCACCCTGTTTATTTAATTTATACACAGAACACAGAACGCAATATGCTGGGCTGGATGAGTTACAAGCTAGACTTAAGATTGCTGGGAGAAATATCAACAACCTTAGATACACAGATGATACCACCACCCTAATGGCAGAAAGTGAAGAGGAACAAAAGAGCCTCTTGATGAGGGTGAAAGAAGAGAGTGAAAAACCCAGCTTAAAACTCAGCGTTAAAAATACTAGGATCATGGCATTAGCCCCATCACTTCATGGCAAATAGAAGGGGAAAATGTGGAAGCAGTGACAGATTTCCTTTCCTTGGGCTCTAAAACCACTGTGGATGGTGACTGTGGCCATGAAATTGGGGGATGATTGCTTCTTGGAAGGAAAGTTATGACAAACAAAGGCAGTGTATTAAAAAGCAAAGACATTACTTTGCTGACAAAGGTACTTATGTCAAGACTGTGGTCTTTCCAATGGTCATGTATGGAAGTGAGAGTTGGACCATAAAGAAGGCAGAGCACCAAAGAATTGATGCTTTTCAACTGTGGTTTTGAAGAAGACTCTCGAGGGTCCCTTGGACAACAAGGATATCAAACCAGGCAATCCTAAAGGAAATCAACCCTAAGTGTTTATTGGAAGGACTGTTGCTGAAGCTGAAGCTCCAGTATTTTGGCCACCTGAGAAAGAGCTGACTCATTAGAAAAGACCCTGATGTTGGGAAAGATGGAAGGCAAGAGGGGCAGAGGGTGACAGAAGATGAGATGGTTGGATGGCATCACCAATTCAATGGACGTGAACTTGGGCACACTCCAGTAGGTAGTGAAGGATGAAGAAGCCTGGTACGCTGCAATTCTTGGGGTCACAAAGAGTCAGACATGACTTGGCGACTGAACAACGATAACAACAACATTGATTCTTATAGTGTATGCCATCTTCTTGATGTCCAAAGAAATCTATCAGAGATCAGGTAAACTTTTTAAAATACTTATTTATTTTTGGCTATGTTGGGTCTTTGTTGATGCACATGGTCTTTCTCTACTTGTGATGAGTGGACATCTCACTGAGGTGGCTTCTCTTGTTGCAGAACACATGCTCTGGAGTGCAGGCTCTGTAGTTGTGGTGTGTGGTGCATGGGCTCCCTAGACCAGGGATCAAACCCGTGTCCCTTGCTTTGGCAGGCAGATTCTAAACCCCTGGGCCAAAAGGAAAGTCCTCAGATGAACTCTTTAAAGAATAATTTTTTAAAAAGTATCTTTATTGAAGTCTAGTTGATTTATAATGTACAGCAAAATCAGTCAGTTATGCATATACATATATTCACTCATTTTTAGATTCTTTTCTCCATAGGCCACTGCAGAGTATTGAGCAAAGTTTCTTGTACTATACCTTAGTTATCTAATTTACATACAGTGGTGTATTTATGGAGAAGGAAAATAGTCTTACCTGGGAAATCCCATGGACAGAGGAGCCTGGAGGGCTTCGGTCCATGGGGTCACAAGAGTTGGACACGACTTATGACTAAATCACCACCCGTGTGTTTATGTCCATCCCAATCTCCCAGTTACCCCCCATCCTTTACACCCTCATAGCCATAAGTTTGTTTTCTATTTTTATAACTCTATTTCTGTTTTATAGATAAGTTCATTTGTAGCTTTTTTTTTAGATTCCACATATGAATGATATCATTTGGTAATTGTCTTTCTCTGTCTGATTTGCTTCACTCAATAGTCATATTGAGTCCATCTGTGTTGTTGCAAATGGCATTATTTTGTTCTTTATAATTGAGTAATATTCCGTTTTACACATGTACCACGTTTTCTTTATTCATTCCTCTGTTGATGAATATTTACAATGGATAACAGTATGGAGGTTCCTTAAAAATCTAAGAATAAATACCATATGATCCGGCAATCTCACTACTGGGCATATATCAGGAGAAAATCATAATTCAAGAAGATACATGCACCCCAGTATTCATTGCCCCACTATTTACAATAACCAGGACATGGAAGCAAATTGCAACATCTTAAACGTGGCTTATCATTTAAAAAGTGGAATTTTAGTCCCTGGCACAATAATTATTTATTTGTTTATTCCCATTCTCATCTTTATGCTTTACCCCCTTTTTTCTGATCTAAAAATGCTTAAACCAAATTAATTTTTCTCATTAACTTGTTGCCTCCTTGTTACTTTCTTATTTTTATTGACATTGCTGTTCTCTGTGTTATTTATGTAAAAAAAATTTAAACTTGCTTTGATTCCTTTTTTTTGGTATGACCTTTTCTTCTAATTTGTGACCAAGATGATCCAATGTATGTGTGTGTTGTGCTAAGTTGCTTCAGTTGGGTTCAACTCTTTGTGATCCTATGGACTGTAGCCCATCAGGGTCCTTTGTCCATGGGATTCTCCAGATAAGAATACTGGAGTGGGTTGCCTTGCCCTCCTCTATGGGATCTTCCCAACCCAGGGATTGAACTCACATCTCTTATGTCTCCTGCATTGGCAGATGGGTTCTTTGCAACTAGTGCTACCTGGGAAGCCCAAGATGATCCAGTTTACCAACTAACCCTCTACAAGGGAGCATCTTGTACTTTTCACTTTCTTTCTAATCTCATTAGCAAGTGCCTGGCTTCAGTTTCACGACTTTTCAACCAACCTGTTGCTATAATCTCTAAACTGATCTTTTGTCTTTACTTTTCCCTCATCTCTAATTCTTTCTATATCATGAACTTAATATAATAGCCATTAATCAAGTACTTTAGTTAAGAGGATGGCATTCCTTGACCGAGTTTTCAGATAGCCTTATTTTTCTCCTAGAATCTATAAAAATTGCTCCACAGTGATCATCTTTCAACTTTTCTAAACATGCTAAAATGCCAAACACTACTTTCATCTTCTTGAATTAGTGAATTTAGTAAAAATATGCTTATTCTGTGAGGGCCTCCCTGGAGGCTCAGATAGTAAAGAATCTTTCTGCAGTGTGGGAGATCCAGGTTTAATTCTTGTGTTGGGAAGATCCCCTGGAAAAGGGAATGGCTATCTACTCCATTATTCTTGCCTAGAGAACTCCATGGACAGAGGAGCCTGGCAGGCTGCAGTCCGTGGGGTCACAAAGACTTGGACATGACTGAGCAACTACCACTTTTACTTTTTTATACTTATTTTGTATTATTAATTCAAAGCTATCTGCTAGATTTTTACAGGATGCATAAATAGATAGCTTTCCTGCTCTCAAGAAGCATATAGTATTCTAGGAAAGAGTAAATACAAAATTAAGTAACTAAAAATTAATAACATTCTAAATAGGTTTCAAACAAATTGCTATAGCCTGACATTATTATGTTTAGCATGTATTATCTGTGCCTGTCACTACTCTGGATGTGGGGATATCATGGTAGACAGAGCAAAAATCTCGCCCTAATGAAACTAATATCCCGAAGAAGTTAGACAGATAATACGTATGTAAATATGGGGACTCCCAGGTGGCTCAGATGATAAGGAATCCATCTGCAAGGCAGGAGACTCAGGTTTGATCCCTGGGTCTGGACAATCCTCTGCAGGAGGAAACGGCAACCCACTTCAGTATTCTTGCCTGAAAGATCCCATGGACTGAGCACACACACACACACACACAAATATGCAGTATGTTGCCAGATAGTGATGAATTGTAGGGAGACAAATTAACTAGGATAAAGGAACAAAAAGTGGGCCAAGGCAGCTCTTTTAGGAAATGAAGCCTGGAAAGGCCTCTCGGAAGAGGGGCTATGTGACAGAGACCCAGGGAAGTGAGGGAAGGACGATAGGAGGATGGAGGGAAGGGCATCTGGGAAGAGGAACAGTTAAATAAAGGTGCAAAGGAGCCATGAAGCTGAGTGTCCAAAGAATAGCAAAGGGGCAAGTTCATGTGGAGATAAGTGGGTTGGGGTGTAATGTGTTGGACGTTTTTGGGAGAAAAGAATACAGGGATTTAAAGACTGTGTTGAAGGACTTAAACTTTTTAAAAAAATTCCTCATTTATTTTAGGCTGTGCTGGGTCTTTGCTGCTTGGGCTTTTCTCTGATTGAAAGACAAACCTTCATGAGGTGCACAGACCTCTCAGTGCGGTGGCTTCTCTCTTGTTGCAGAGATGGGCTTTAGTGTTCTCAGGCTTCAGGAGTTGCAGCTCCTGGGCTCTAAAGCACAGGCTCAATAGTTGTGGCCCACAGGCTTAGTTGCTCCTTGGCATGTGAGATCTTCCTAGATCAGGCATCGAACCCATGTCTCCTTCATTGGCAGGCAGATTCTTTACCACTGAGCCACCAGGGAAGCCCAGGACTTGGACTTTTGTTCTGAGTGTGATGAGATGGTGTTGGAAGGGTCCGAGCAGATATATCAAATGATCTAATTTAAATTTTGAACCAATTATTCCAGTGACTCTGTGCAAAAAAGCTGGGGAAGGAGTGGAATCTGGGTGGTCTTTGAGGATGCTCTGGCAGAGTCCAGGCTGGAGAAGATGCTGGCTTAGGCTTGGGTGGCGGTGGAAAGGTGAGAAATGCTCCATCAGATCCTTGGTGTATCAGTAAGACAGAGCCAATGAGATGCTAGAGTAGATTGGATCTGTGGTGTGAAACTAGAGAAGAATCAGAAATAGCTCCTCATCTTTTTAGACCAACGGAAGAGGATAATTTGGGAAGACAACCTTAACAGTTCTTTTTCACATGTTAAATTTGAGATTTCTGTTCATATACAAGCATAGATTAAAGTAGGCTTCCCAGGTGATACTAGTAGTAAAGACCAGCCTGCCAATGCAGAAGATGTAAGAGATGCAGTTTTGATCCCTGAGCTTGGAAGATGCCCTGGAGACGGGCATGACAACCTACTCCAGTATTCTTGCCTGGAGAATCCCATGGACAGAGGAGCCTGGCAGGTTACAGTCCATACGGCCGCAAAGAGTCGAAAATGACTGAAGCGCTTCTCATGCACACGTAGATGTAAAGTAGGTAGCTGACTACATCAAGAGAGAGGATAGGGTTAGGAAAAAAGAGGAACTCAATGATTATGGGTGGCGCTGAAACTCTTGGGGCTGGATGAGATCACTTACTAGTCATAAAATCGATAATGAAGAGACCCAAACCCTAAGGCCAGGGACCGCAGACACTTAATAAAAGTTACAAGAAAGGGCAGTGAGATTCCACTCATGGAGCTGGGAATCAGGAAAAGTTTCACATGAAACATACCATTTGACCTAACCCTGAAATCTGAGCAGAATTTTCACATTGGTGCTGGTGGGAGGAGTCTAGGGCAGTTAAGAGCTACATGAGCAAAGGTGCAGGGGTAAAAAGTGTTGAATGCATTTGACAAATTGCTTAAACTGAAGCCCTCATCATTCCTCACACTCTTTCCTCTGTTTGGCATGATACATCTCATATGTGTTGCTTTGTGATGCTCACATTTTATTCCTTTTCTATTCCGGAGCAGTGGAATACAGCCCAGAAACTATGTTATTGATTCACAGTGGACTCAAGCTGCTTTTTATTATCACTGTCTTTTCACTTTCTGGAGAAGGTGCTTTGCCTAGCCATGAAATGCCAGATGGTGGAGATGTATAAATTAAATTCAAGAATAAATGTATCTATAGGACGAAACTAGATATAAATTCTCGAAGGAGCCCTGGCTCTTATTAGAGGAACTACGACAGCTCTCTGAGCTTTTATCTTACAAGTGCATAATTGACACAAACTTCTCCCAGGGTTCAGTATAAATCAGGTGTCTTCCATGACCTCAAGATTTTTACTGTGTAGGATAAGGAATATATTAAGTGTATAAGTAATTATTATATATGACAGACTATACTTTCAATGTTTCTACCTCTAGTTACTGATTCTTATTTCAAACAGCCTAGGACCTTTTAGTTATTGATACTCTCTTGATTCAGCAGGCAGCATACAGTGAGATACAGGCTCAGACCCAGAGTTCTTTTGATGACTCTAGATCCAAAGGTACTCAAAACACAAGTGCCAGCCTCTTGAGCTGGAGATTCTGCCTTCCTTTCTCTAGCTAGTACTGCTATTTCCCATTGTGTCTTGATGGACATCTTCTTAGCATCCAATCTATCTTTAGCAAACCTTTTTTCCCAAGAAGCATGGCTTTTCACATCCTCTAAATTGCTGGCCATGTAAAATGATCTTTATGTACTGGTCACCTGGAAATGTTAAACCACCGATTTAATATCCAATATATCCACCCACTGCACTTTTCCCTGTCCCAGGGGGCAGTTGTAATATCCTGGGTGAGCTGTTCTTAATGGGTGTAACTTACATTGCCCTCACCCACTTTGTCACTATGCTTTATTATGTAGCAACCAACCCTTGGGATCAGCTGTGCTGCCTGGCTGGTTTTGCTTTACCTGTCCTGGTCCTACTACTCCTTTCTTTGTTGCTGGTAGTGCTGAAGCCCTAGGATGCCTCAGTCAAAGCCCATGTACAACTTGGCAATAAGCATAATAAAAGAAGTACACAGGTGTTTAGATAAAAAGCAATCATTTACAGTTGAGGTTAGTGATGAAAATTTGACTTTCTCTCTCCTTGAAACCTAGAACACTGAAGACATGAGTATTGGAGTCACGATCACTCTTTCTTGATTTAGCAAAGGGAAAACTTGGGTGATGGGGAAGAGGGTTAAAATCAGGCGGTGACTGAGTCCATGGAAATTGCCTCTCTTTATTCCCGAGTAAGGTCTTCCTCTTTGTTAGCATGCTCACACACTTGTATTGTTCTTACTACACAAGGACTTCAAAGGATCAGGGAAAAAAGAAAGAGGTGCCTCATTGCCTATTGCATCATGTACTCGTTTCCTTCCAGAAAGTATGCCAAGAAGAAAGCCATGAAGAGAGCTTATGCCAACTTCTTATACTAGATCCTTAATTACCCACCATTTGAATTGTATGTAAATATAACAGCAGTAAGCATAGTTTGATTCTAACATCTAATTACTTGCAGCAGTACTGTGCTTTTATCTAACTATCCCAGCAAGCACATAGATCATTTTATTTGTAGTTGTGCTCAACGCCATCAATCAGAGGCTCATGGCTTACAGTGTTTGGGCCTGTGCTGTCCACTCTCACTCCTGTTGCACCTGTTCTTGCACTTGGTCATCATACCATTTGTAGAATTCAGTCCTTTTGTTCCCACTTCTCCCCCACCTCACAAGCATTCTGTTCCCCTTGATTTCTCACTCATTAGTTTTCTCCATAGGTTTTTAAAAATTAAACTCTTCAATGATTCTCTAGAGGAAGTTCATGCCCTTTCTTCTTTCTCTTGTCACAGCCATATCCTTGAGATGTTATCTGATGGACAGGGTTTATGACCTTTATTTTACAACATAAGGCACTGATGGAAAATGCATCATTGGAAGTAGGACTTCAAGATTTGATGAGCTCATGATTTACAAAACCAAAAGACCACAGATGAAGAAAACAGACTTATGGTTACCTAAATGGAATGGAGTGGAAGGGGTAAATTAGGGGGATGTGATTAACATATACACACTACTGTATATGAAACAGATGATCAAGAAGGATCTACTGTATAGCACAGGGCACTCTAGTCAATATCTTGTAATAACCTATAAGGGAAAGATCTGAGAGAAATAGTATACATATATATAAAATACTATATATAGATAATATGTATATAATATACATTATATAACTAATATACATTATATATAAAATATGGTATATTATGTAAACCCTTAATACATTATATGCTATGCAATATATATCTATCATATATAATATATATAACTTATAACAAATATCTGATATATATTATATATTGCATATAAATTATAAAGTATATATATATCATATGTATGATATCTATTTAATGTATATGCTAGATATAATAGCACATTATGATTAAATAATATATAGTATATGATTATGTAATCATATAGGTTTAATACATTATATTGCACATAATATCATACAATATGTAATATATGCTATATATTAATATATGGTGTAATGTACAAAATATACATTTCACCTTCAAGTATCACTGCCTTGTTGTGGGGACGGGACTTGTGTAACTCAATGAAATTGTGAGCCATGCCATGAAGGGCCACCCAAGTTGGATGGGTCATAGCAGAGAGTTCTGGGAAAACGTGATCCACTGGAGGAGGGAATGGCAAACCACCCCAGTATATTTGCCATAAGAACCTCATGAACTGTATGAAAGGCCAAACCGATATGACAACAAAAGATGAATCCCCAGGTCTGAATGTGCCTAATATGCTACTGGGGAAGAGCAGAGAATTACCAATAGCCCCAGAATGAATGAAATGGTTTGGGGCAAAGCACTTGTGAATGGATCTGGTGATGAAAGTAAAACCTGATGCAGCAAAGAACAGTATTGTATAGGAACTTGGAACCTTAGGTCCATGAATCAAGGAAAATTGGACATGATCAAGCCAGAGATGGTAAGAATAAGCATCAACATCCTAGGAATCATCAAACTAAAATGGATGGGAATGGGAGAGTTTAATTTAGATGACCATTTTATCTACCTCTGTGGGCAAGAATCCCATAGAAGAAATGGAGTAGCCCTCATAATCAATGAAAGAGTCTGAAATATAGTACTTGGGTGCAACCTCAAAAATGACAGAATGGTCTAGGTTCATATCCAAGGCAAGCCATTCAACATCACAGTAGTCAAAGTCTATGCCCCTAATATACAATATACCTCAGTTCAGTTCTGTCTCTTAGACATGTCTAACTCTTTGTGACCCCATGGACTGCAGCACGCCAGGCTTCCCTGTCCATCACCAACTCTTGCAGCTTGCTCAAACTCTTGTCCATCAAGTCGGTAATGCCATCCAACCATCTCATCCTCTGTCATCCCCTTCTCCTGCCTTCAATCTTTTCCAGCATCAGGGTCTTTTCCAATGAGTCAATTCTTTGCTTCAGGTGGCCAAAGTATTGGAGTCAGCTTCAGCATCAGTCCTTCCAATGAATATTAAGCATTGATTTCCTTTAGAATTGACTGGTTTGATCTCCTTGCAGTCCAATGAACTCTCAAGAGTCTTCTCCAACACCAAAGTTCAAATATACATAATATGCATTTAAATATATTTATATATTATATAAGAAGTACATAAAATACATATATAATATTTATATTTACAAAATATATATGTATATATAACTGAATCATTGTGCTATAAAACTGAAATTAACACGACATTGTAAATCAACTACACATCAGTAACAAAAGAAATAAACAAGAAGCAAAGCAAAAAACTTGAGATTTCTACAATTTGTTCTACAACAGAATGCAAACTGAAGACTCTATTTGGAAGACATTATAAGAGTACTATAGTTGCTAGCCAGTCTAGTTCTTACTAGGTAGTACCTTTTATTAGTCATAAAGAGCACATAACATGAGATGTACTCCCTTAAAAATGTTTGATGTGTAAAGTACCATATTGTTAATGATAAATACAGTGTTGTATAGAAATTGTCTGGGAATGTTTCATCTTGCATAACTGAGACTCTCTACTCTTTGAACTGCGACCTCTCATTTCTCCCTCCACCTAGTCTCTAAAAACACTATGCTACTTTTTTTTCTAAGAGTTTGACTTCTTTAGATGCCTTACACAAGTGGAATCACACACTATTTATCCTTCTGTGATTGTGCTATTTCACTTAGCAGAATATCCTCAAGCTTCATCCAAGCTGTAGCATATGGCAAGATTTGCTCCTTTTCTATGAAGGAATAATAATCTATTGTATGTCTATATCACATTTTTTTTTGATCCATGCATCAACTGTTGGACATTCAGATTCTTTAGAACAAGAATGTTCTCTGAATCACTGCATCTGAAATTATCATTTTCAAATAGGTCAAAATAGTTGAATATCTAGTGATTTAATAATATGGTTCAATATACTATACAGAAATTCAGAGACTTTAATTCCAATATGAACTCAAAAATAATAAAATGTATGCTGCTCCATAGTAAACTTGATATTTCTTCCTCAGTAGTTAACAATTTTTTAACCAGCAAGGGCAGTGGTTCTCAAACTTTGCTGTACATTAGAACCATCAAAGGAGCTTATACAAATACCAACACCAAGAATGTCCCTTAGGCAGACATTGGTATTCTTTCACGGCCCAAGTCGATTCCAAAAAATGCACCAATATTTGAGAACCGTTTGATGAGGGGATTCTTTTTTCAGAGTATTCTTTATATTTCACTAAAGTATGCAGTATGAACAGTGATTTCATGTAATCAATTCAGATTTTCAGAGGAGAATTATTCTTTCCTTCATCTCACTGTTCCAGAAGGTGTGTTGCCAGACATTCATCCACTTCTAATGAGACAGGATAATGTAAGAAGAAGACACAACACACGTAGCTCTGGGTCACATTTTCCTCTCATTGTTGCCCTTTGCTTTTCTCCTGGGAAACCAGAGAAATTTAATAATGGGACTGCCCAAGTGATGATAAAGAACCTGCTTGCCGATGCAAGTTAGACTTCAGAGATGTGCATTTGATTACAGATGAGGAAACTGTAGTACAAAGAGGCAAAGGCAATTAACGTGGTGGAACAACAGTTCTATATTGCAACCTAGACTTAGTCTGTGGGCTGGTAACCACTGTAAAAGGCAGCATGAGTTGCCTTTTAACTGAAACAAGAGTTTACTTTTTGTTTTTTCTTTGCCTTGATTTAGCAAAGGGAGTATGCTTCATAGCATGATATAAGATACCTAACTTGTACTTCCCTGGTGAACCAGTGGTTAAGAATCCACCTGCTTATGCAAGGGACATGGATCCAATCCCTGGTCCATAAAGATTTCACATGCTGCAGGACACCTAAGCCTATGCGCCATGATTACTGAGCTCACATTCCAGAATTTGGTTCTGCAACAAGAGCAGGGTTCTTGCACCTCAATGAGAAGCCTGTGCACCACAGCTAGAGAGTAACCCTGGACTGCTGCAGCTAGAGAAAGCCTGTGAGCAGCAGTGAAGTCCCAGTGCAGCCAAGCAAAAGTAAATAAAAGATACCTATCTTATCTCAACCTCACATAACCTCATGAACTTTAGAAATTCCATCTTTGAATTACCCTTATTAACCATGCATCATGGCACATTTTCATTAAACATACAAATTCCCTTAATCCAACAGGTCAGAGTATTCACATCCATCTTTTCTTCTTTTATTATACTCTTCTATAATTTCTAAATAATTTTAAGGAGTATTCAGCATAGCGTTAAGGAATCTGGAGGCACGTCAGAAGAGGTTCCAGGTGCTGTCCCTTCCCTCATTTGACCATTCGTGTGGACACAAGTGGTTTAAGTCACACGCTACAGGCTCCAGTAATTATTGCTTCTCCATAGTGAAGTGGTCTTTGCTGTATAGAGTTTTCTTGGCTATATCATTTTTGCTTCCAGTGTTTGGCTTCTTGTTTATATTCTTATAAAAACACAAGTTCCCAAACTTTATTTTATAGAACACTATTTCAGTGAGACTATAATGGGGCTTCTATTTAAAAAAGAGAATTCTATATCTGTGGTTGGGTGAATGTCGGCTTTCCAAAGATAACCACATCCAAATCCTTGGAATCTATGAATATGTTACCTTACGTGGCTAAAGGGATTTTGTACATGTGATTAAGAGATCATTCTGGATAATTTTAATGAGCTCAATAAAATAATAAGGTTCATGTAAGAGATGGACCGGAGCCTGAGATGTGACAATGGATGCAGACTGACATAGAGAAAGATTGGAAGATGCTACCATTCTGGCTTTTAAGATGGATGGTGGGGCCATGAGCCAAGGAATGCAGGTGGCCTCTGGAAGCCAGAAAGGCTACAGATGGATTTTCTTCTATAGCCTCCAGAAGAAACACAACCCTTCTGACACATCCTGGACTTCAGAACTGTAAAAGAACAGCTTTGTATTGTTCTAAGCCACACACTGGGACTTTCCCAATGGTGCAGAGGATAAAGAATCTGCCTGTACTGCAGCAGACCCAGGAGATATAACACGGATTTGATTCCTGAGTTGGGAAGATCCCCTGGAGGAAGAAAATGGCAACCCACTCAAGTTTTCTTGTGTGAAAAATCCCATGGACAGAGGAGCCTAGTGGGCTACAGTTCAAAGGTAGCAAATAGTTGGACACAACTGAGTTCTAAGCCACTAGGTATTGGAGAAGGAAATGGCAACCCACTCCAGTATTCTTGCCTGGAGAGTCCCAGGGACAGGGGAACCTGGTGGGCTGCCATCTATGGGGTCGCACAGAGTCGGACATGACTGAAGTGACTTAGCAGCAGCAGCAGGCTTGTGTTAATTGGTTATAATAGGAAACTAATTTAGTTACCAAATACGTTTGGGAAATGTTCCATGCTTTATTCTCTTTTAGGAAATTCACAGTGTATGTTAATGCAAAATGTCAGTGATAAATACTGAAAGTTGTAGTAGAATTGAAATAATTTTCTCTTAGAAAAAGGACCTTCATGGAGAAAGGACTTTGTGAATAACTCCAATTACTTGGCTAGATTTTTATTAAATTAGTAACCAGGATCAAATCCAGTAAGCACAAGATGTTGTTGACTAGTTCTACCAGAGGGACTGAGTTGTGAGAAGCCCTTGAGCCCTGACCTGGTAGGACGCAGGCGTGCAGTCTGGCCCTTCCACTCATCTGATGTATTTTAGTCATTGTGTCCTCTCTGTGTGTTCTGTTCGTATGGGAGCCCTTAGATCAAGTCTTATTGCTTGCTTGTATTATTATCCACTTTGGATGGATGATGCTTTATAAATAATTTTTTTCTTGTTTTGCTAAAAAGACTGAGCATTTATATTTCATTTTCTGGTGCTGCTAGGGTTTAACATAAACATGTATTTAAGAATTCTCTATTGTGTATTATGCTCTGAGATATGTTTGGTTTTAATTCGTTTATTTTTAATTGGAGGATAATGGCTTTACAATATTGCATTGGTTTCTACGATATATCAACATGAATCAGCCATAGGTGTACACATGTCCCTTCCCTCTTGAGATTATAAACACTATAATTTATATTTTAGGGAAAAAAAGGTGCTTTGATATATCAGTTATTATAAATGTTGAGTTTTGTTTCCATCCTTTTATATATAGCATTACCAATGTGCCTGGTGGCTCAGATGGTAAAGAATACACCTCAATGAAGGAGACCTGGATTTGACCCCTGGGTTGCCAAGATCCCCTGGAGGAGGGCATGGCAACCCACTCCATTGTTCTTGCCTGGAAGATCCCCAAGGATATAGGAACCTGGCAGACTACAGTCCATGAGGTCTCATAGAGTCGGACACAATTGAATGACTAAGCACACACACTCAATGTCATTTAAATGAACTGCATTATTTTTTTCACTGGTTTTTGCCCACACTAATTGGAGAGAAAACCAATATAAAGGTCAGATGCTTTTTAAAACATTTGTTCTTGGAATCAATTGCTGGCTAGATTTATAGATTTACTTTGTTACATTTTGTTTTTTTTAAAACGACCTTTCTTGAGTTATTAAAATATATTTTTTTTCTTGTTTATTGTGGATTTCCTTCAGATGATATGCTAGAATTAAATTTGTTTCTTTGGCATTCCAAATAGTTCTCACTTTGGAATATCTCATAGAACTGGGGAGACCACAAAAATAAAAGGAACATAAATAATCCAAAACAAATATAAACTCATCCTATTTATTAAAAAAAAAGATTAACTTCCTATTTTAAACCAGATACACAACAAGGTGTTGATGATCTACAATATCCCTGCTTTCAAGATGCTTACAGTATTATTTTCTTTTCAATTCCAGTTTTCTTAATCTTCTTTGCCTTTTATATATAAATCTCAGGGATTTATGTTAAAAGAATGAAATCTCTGACTGTAAGGAATTTTGCATTTAAAAACGGTGACTGAAGTGCACTGTGGAGTTTTGGGTTTTAATGTTCTTCAGATGCCTGAGAGATTCTCTAGACAGAGCCCGAGGTTCTAATGTCTTCTTTAGTGAGTAAGAAAATATCACCTGGCCACTTCTTCATATGAAAAATAGAGCTCCTCTGTCCATGGGATTCTCTAGGCAAGAATACTGGAGTGGGTTGCCATTTCCTTCTCCAAGGGATCTTCCCAACCCAGGAATCAGACCTGGGTCTCCTGCATTGCAGACAGATTCTTTACCGACTGAGCTACAAGGGAAGCCCTCAAAATAGAGACGCTGGTACCTATCTGACCAATGTATAGATTTGTGACTACCAAAACAGACGCAATTTATGGTAAGTCTTGATGATTGTGGATAGTTTCTCAGGAGATGACTTCATTGACTGAGGGACTAATTTTTCTGTGGCAATATTTCTCCAATTGTGAATTGGACCCACATCATCTACATTACCTGGGAACTTGTTACACATTCAAATTATCTGACCCCACACAAGACCTGCTGAGTCAGAATCATTGTGTTCTAAGAATCATATAAATATACCTATGGTTGATTCATGTTGATGTTTGTCAGAAACAAGCACAATATTATAAAGCAATTAACCTTCAATTAGAAATAAGTACATTTAATTTAAAAAAAGAATAAAAAAGAATCCCTCTGGTGACTCTGATGTAAGTAGAATAGTAGAGTGGGAGAAGCACTGTTCTAATCAATTGTCAAATGCATCCAACTCTTCTCTGAGCCCAAACAGGGCTCTTTTAATGATTCTCATCCAAGATATCTCCATCAGGGGACTAGCTCTTCAAACTTATTTGCTGATATATTTCACCTGCCAAAAAGTCCACACTTTCATTTCTGATGTTTGAGATAACAGTTGTTTTTAGTATTTAAAATGAGAAAAAAATAATTCATAGTAAATTGTACTGTATAATAATACTTTTTGCTGTGTTTTATTTGCTAAAATATCATAGCAGAGAAATCTATATACAGGTTAAGAAGCAACAGTTAGATCCAGACATGGAACAACGGACTGGTTCAAAATTGGGAAAGGAGTAGGTCAAGGCTGTATATTGTCACCCTGATTATTTAACTTGTATGCAGAGTACATCATGTGAAATGTTGGGTTGGATGAAGCACAAACTGGAATCAAGATTTCTGGGAGAAATATCAATAACCTCAGATAGGTTTATGAGTTTTACTGCTTATATAATCAAAGATGTTATGTACTATTCTATTCTGTCACCATTTTACATATAGTGACTTATTTGCTCATCATTATTATTTCACTCTACCTGTAGCTAAGATAAATTATCTATCATTATGTGGTACAGACAGAACTCAAAGATGGAGCTATTTAATTCCAATATAAGAAGCTTTACATTATGTCATGCTGCTTCCAAATAGAACCATCTCTGAAGTTTCTCCAGTATCTCAAATAGATCTTCTATTTTTATCTTATGTTTTGAACCCAAAGTTTAAAGATTTTAATTTTCTAAATAATAGTTTAAGACAAGTGCTCTGGCAGAGGATTTTATAGGTAAATTCAGAATAGATACTCTTTGTGATAGATAATAGAACTAGAAATTTGACTAACAAGGACTTCCCAGTTCTTTTTCCAGCAAATATACTTACTGTAATAAATCTATATAAGAAAGTAAACATTATAAAAAAAGATAACTTCTGACTGGTGCACACAATATTTTGTTTGTGCCCTCCAATAGTCTGTTTCCCCAGTCCTGTGAAAGTTCTGTAACCAAATCCCATTAGCCTCCAAAGTCAAATTCCCTGGGGATTCTCAGTCCCTTTGTCAGATCCCCAGGTTGGGAAATCTGTTGTGGGTCCTAGAACTTTCCTAACCGTGCAAGAATTAATTTGGTATAATTGTTCTGCAGTTTGTGGGTCGTCTGCTCAGCAGATCTATGGTGGTATTGAAGGCGAGCTCCTCCAAGAGGGCTTATGCCACACACTGTGTGACCCAGGTCTGCTGCACCCAGAGCCCCTGTCCTCACAGCCAGCCACTGCTGATTGCAGAGACTCTGCATGAGGCACTTAAACACTCAAAGACAGGTATGTCTCAGTCTCTGTGGGGTCTCTGGGTCCCGGTGTGCATAAGGTTTTGTTTGAGCCCTCTGAGTATCTCTGGGGGGTATGGGGTTTAATTCTAAATGTGATTTCACCCCTCCTACAATCTTGCTGGGGCTTCTCATTTGCCCTTGGACATGCGGTAATTTTTTGTAGTGGGATCCCAAATTCACCTCTCAATGGTTGTTTAGCAGTGAGTTGTAATTTTGGAGTTCTTGCAGGAGAACATGAGTCCAAGTCCTTCTACTTCACTCTCTTCTGTGAAAAACAAAAACAAAAACAAAATCACCTTGTACGCACCAGGACCCAGAAGAAAGGAGCATGACCCCACAAGAGACTGCCCTGTGAGTGTCCAGGAGTCTCCAGCAGAGGCATGGGTCAGCAGTGGCCTGCTGTAGGGTCGGGGCACTGAGTGTAGCCGTGCCTACATGGGGCCCTTTGAAGGAGGTCACCGTTATCTCTATTACCTCCACCATAGCTTGGTCTCAGGTCAAAAAATAGGAAGGGAACAGAGCTCTGCCCATCAACAGAAAACTGGATTAAAGATTTACTGAGAATGGCCCTGCCCATCAGAACAAGACTCAGTTTCCCCCACAGTCAGTCTCTCCTATCAGGAAGCTTCCATAAGCATCTTATCCTTATCCATCAGAGGGCAGACAGAATGAAAACCACAATCAGAGAAAACTAATTAAACTGATCACATGGGCCACAACTTTGTCTAACTCAATGAAACTATGAGCCATGCCATGCAGGGCCACCCAAAACAGATAGGTCATGGTGGAGAGTTCTGGCAAAATGTGGCCCACTGGAGATGGGAATGGCAAACCACTTCAGTATTCTTGCTTGAAAACCACATGAACAGTATGAAAAGGCAAAAAGATAGGACACTGAAGGATGAACTCCCCAGGTTGGTAGGTGCCCAACATGCTACTGGAGATCAGTGGAGAAATAACTCCAGAAAGAATGAAGAGATGGAGCCAACATAAAAAGAATGTCCAGTTGTAGATGTCATTGGTGATGGAAGTAAAGCCTGATGCTGTAAGGAACAATATTTCACAGGAACCTGGAATGTTAGGTCCATGAATCAAGGCAAATTGGAAGTGGTCAAACAGGAGATGGCAAGAGTGAACATCAACATTTTAAGAAACTAAAATGGACTGGAATGGGCAAATTTAATTCAGATGACCAATATACTACTACTACTGTGGGCAAGAATCTCAGAGAAGAAATGGAGTAGCCCTCATAGTCATCAAAAGAGTCTGAAATGCAGTACTTGCATGCAATCTCAGAAACGACAGAATGATCTGTTTGTTTCCAAGGCAAACCATTCAATATTACAGTAATCCAAGTCTATGCCCCAACCAGTAATGCTGCAGAATCTGAAGCTGAATGGTTCTAAATTAAAAGGTGCTTGCTCCTTGGAAGAAAAGCTATGACCGACCTAGACAGCATATTAAAAAGCAGAGACATTACTTTGCCAACAAAGGTCCATCTAGTCAATGCTATGGTTTTTCCAGTAGTCATGTATGGATGTGAGAGTTGAACTATAAAGAAAGCTGAGCACTGAAGAATTGAAGAACTGTGGTGTTCGAGAAGACTCTTGAGAGTCCCTTGTACTGAAAGGAGATCCAACCAGTCCATTCTAAAGGAAATGAGTCCTGAATATTCATTGGAAGGACTGATATTGAAGCTGAAACTCCAATACTTTTGGCCATCTGATGGCCATCTGACTCATTGGAAAAGACCCTGATGCTGGGAAAATTTGAAGGCAGGAGGAGAAGGGGACAACAAAGGATGAAATGGTTTGATGGCATCACCGACTCAATGGACATGAGTTTGAGCAAGCTCCAGGAGTTGGGGATGGAGAGGGAAGCCTGGCGTGCTGCAGTCCATGGGGTTGCAAACAATCAGACATGACTAAGTGACTGAAATGAACTGAACTTAACCTCTGATTGAAAACATTTACAAATAAATATGCAAAAGCCCAAATTTAAAGATGACAACTAAGAATTGAATTGTTCTAAATGAACAATAATCAAGTGGGATTTTCTCTAGAAATTCAGAGATAGTGCAATGTCAATAAATCTTTAAAGTAATTATTCATGTTAGTAGTACAAAGAAATAAAATATATACTCTCAATATAAATTAGACAAAGTTTGATAAAACTCAACATCTATTCCTGGTTTGAAGAAATTAGCAAAGAGTTATTGCAAAAAGAATAACTATACTTATTCTAATAACCTAATAACCAACTCACTGCTTAATGGTAACTCAATAGAAATTTTCTCATGTATAAGGTATATGCATATACATCAACATTTTAATGCTATATACAGCCTGACTCTAATTCCTTAGGGAATTATCATATAAAGATGGATGTATGAGATATTGTTCATGATGTGAACGTAAGATAGTAACTAAACTTCTATATTTGGAATAATGTGATCAGTCATTTTTCGTTTTAACAGGCAAGTGGTATAAAGCCATTAAACATGATGACTGAGGGGTCCAGTTAAAGTTTTTGAATTGAACACACACTTATCTTTTCCACTTTATGAAATGCTATTGAAATGACAGTAGAGAAATAAAGCCAACTTTATAAACACAAGTACAAAGAGAATAACAAATGAAAAATAAATGGAAAAGAGATTTCCATGAGTTTTTCAGTGAGAGAAGGTGGATGGAAGAATGACAACTGTCCTGATACATTGGAGTGAGGGGAAGACTCCTCTTCCTGCCAAGACTCTCCTGTTGATTAGTAAGCATGCTCACTTCACAGAACCCTGAGAGGCACCAAGAGCCACAGAACTTAAGGGTGTCATTGGAGCTGAGGGGTGATTTGAACACTTGCTTTCAGAGTGAATATACATCCATTCTTCCTCATAACCTGCCTCACTCCAACCCCCTAGACTACTTGCAGATAGCAGATTCAGAAAGACATCTTTCTGGAGAAGTTTTATGGGAGGAGCTCTGGACACAATGATATAGAAAAAAAATTATAAATGAGGCACTGGGAGATACAGGGGGATTTAGTGAAAATTTGCAGAGTGACAATTTCTGCAGTTCACTCCTTTGATGCCAGTGTGCAGGCCCATGCCCATTATGCTGAAGAGTGGATAGTTCCCCTCCGATCCATCCTACAGAATAAACGTCTAGACACTTATGCTTGTGAGTCGCCAGTGAAGAAGCGGCCCCAACCCTCTAAGGGTCTCTAACCCAGTAAGTCTCCTACATACAAACCTTCAAGCTGCAAACTCTCCAAGATGCAAATATGCATTTGCAAGTCCAATCATGTAAGTTAGGTCATGTGTCTGGCATACATTGTTACGTGCATATATCCTCTAAAGTGGTTTTGCTTTTGTATACTTTACTGTACAATACTGTAGAGAATACAGTAGTACAGTATCCTTGTTTCAAGCCCAGGATGTCTGGAAGCAAGCTTAAAAGCAGAGGTGATATAGCAGCAACTGCTAAGAAGTGCCAAGTAAAAATGATGGAAACAGAAGTGAAAATAATTGAGAGAGTGAAGTGAGGCAAAAGATGGAGTTAGAGGCCCAGATAAAGGACAAGGAGAGACAAGAGAAAGAAGTAATGGAAGAACTGGAGAAATTTATGACACAAGAAATGGCAGAGAATTTCCTTTATTTGAGGAGACACTGTTAATTGTGAGGCACAGGACCTGAACTTAGAGCAGTATGTGAAGGCTGCAACAGTCGTTCAGAATGCAACCCAGTGCTACCACATTCTCTATGACAAGAACAAAGAGCTACTACTCAGACATCACTGAATCCTGTCTCCAAGAGGGTAGATAAAATTGAATCCAGCAAGGAGCCAGAATCTGTGCCATCAACTGCCATGTGCCAGGCATGAGCGAAATTGCAGCTTGCCCTCTGTCTCTTATTGCTGATGATCCTTCAGGTCTCCCATTTCCCACCTCTTCTCCCTCCTCCGGTCAGTAACGCTTCTTGCCTTTTCATTCAATACCAGTCCCTTTGTGCCAGCTGTTGGACATGCTATGTACTTTTCAAGGTATTTTACTGTAAGATTAAAAATGTTTTCTTTATTTTTGTGCTTGTTTTTTATGTATGTATTGTTTGTGTGAAAAGTATTGTAAACCTCTTACGGTACAGTACTGACTGTGTTACTTGGGTATCTAGGTTAACTTTGTTGGACTTATGAACAGATTGGATTTATGAATATGTTCTTAAAACAGAACTTGTCTGTACGTAGGAGACTTACATACTCTTCTTCAATACACTCTAAGACATATCAGAAGAAATTTCAGAATCCTCAGTGCAAAACTAGCTGTCTAATTTGTGGATCTTAACACAAAATGAAAATTAAAGCCTCTTGTTCAAAAAGCAGGAAAAAAAAAGTGTCATTAAAACTTCTAAAATATCAAACATTTTCCTTTATCCACAGTATCTCTATCTCAAGCTGACATGATGTTTACTGGTATTTAGTGATGTACTTACTTGAACTGAACAAGGTGATGGACGTGATGACATTAGCAGTGTGAACACAAACACTCACAGGTGTCTAGGGACTCTCACTGTAGAATTGGGCAGGTTTCCTCTGCTGCTCACTACCAAGGATGTGCTGTGTTCCAGTGAAGGATGGTCAAGTCAAGCCAGGAGATCCCTGGCACAGAGCAAAGACTGTTATTCAGATTAAACATTTGATTTCAAAATTGATAGCAGATGCCAGAAGGAAATGAAGAAATGCTTTCAACTTTCTCAGTGAAAATCATTTTAATTTAGAACTTTATCATTGACCTATTTATTGAGTATAAACATAAAATTGTTTTTGTTGTTGTTCAGTCACTCAGTTGTGTCTGACTATTTGCAACCCCATGGACTGCAGCATGCCAGGCTTCCCTGTCTTTCAACATCTCCTGGAGCTTGCTTAAACTCATGTCCATTGAGTCAGTGATGCCATCCAACCATCTCATTCTCTGTCATCCCTTTCTCCTCCTGCCATCAATCTTTCCCAGCATCAGGGTCTTTTCTAATGTGTCAACTCTTCGCACCAGGTGGCCAAAGTATGCAAACATAGAATTAAAAATTGTAAAATATGGAGAATTCAAAATATTTTTTCACCCTTTTTACAAAGCTTGAAGGATGTGTCTCATCAATTCAAGAAGATAAGCCAGGGAGGAGACCCAAATATACTAGAAAACAGAAATTCCAATAAAAGAATGTAGTAAGGTCCAAGGGTACATACATCATATTGCAGAGCAACTAGCCCAGATCAATGTAGAAGGTTTCAGTAAGAAACACTCCAGGGAAAAAAATGGAGTTGATGCTATAATATATGACATAGGGGATCATTTTGAAACTAACCTTAACAACTGTGTAACTCATAAGATGAATTGTGTGGGAGGAAATAAGCCTAGATATCATGCCAGGTAAAGTGACTTTTGAATTGTTAGATATTTCTTCATGAATTTGTAAAAATTACCTTTAGAGATGTAAGAGACTTGGGTTAGATCCTTGGGTTGGGGAGATTCCCTGGAAGACGGAATGACAACCCACTCCACTATTCTTGCTTGGAAAAGTCCACAGACAGAGGAACCTGGTGGGCTACTGTCCATGGGGTTGAAAAGAGTTAGACATGTCTGAGCACATATTATTTAGGAAAGCTTAAAAAAGTTATTTTTCCCATTAAGAAAGTGATGTGCCTCCTTCTATTACAGAATTTTTGCTGGCTATATTTCCTGCTTCTTTGCTCCACATCCTCTTGCTTCACATTTGGGGGCCCACAAATGTGAATAATTTCTAACCTTTAGTAAACAATTCAAATTCCCTTTGACATTTCATTTCTTTGATCAAACATGTCTTCAAAATATGAAATTCAAAAATTTTTTCTTTTCTAAATTGCCAAATGGAAACTTTTACCCACAAACTTCATCGTTATTTCCATAGTCATCATTCTTTCCCCACATTTGTGTATGAATATATCATTATACTAGTGGGCTACAGTCCATTGGGTCACAGAGAATCAGACAGACACAACTTAGCCAGTAAATAACAACAAATATCATTATACACTGTTGAGATAAATAGGGACAAGAAAAAACACACAGAAGTTTAATGTGGACTGGAAAAAGATGGATTTTATAGAATATGGAGGCCAAGGTTAGACAATAAATATTCTAGGAGTCCTTGAGAATGCAATACTAGATTATTGAGTGTTTACAATGTCTGACGATTTTCTCTTTATTCTACCAAATGAGACCAAAATTGTGAATTGCATTGATGTTTATTCTACCTAAGCAATAATCATCCTAGTTAGAACTGATTCTTTGTTCAGGGCTTTGAAAAATTGTACAAAAGTAATTCTCTGAACATGCTTCCATGAGGTGTCATTTTCCTTTGAAAGGTTGGTGGTAAATTACCTGGACATTTTAATATGAGCTACATATGCTGGATGGCAATAAGCTGAACAGATGGGTGTGATCTAGACAATAGTGCCACTTGGACTGGGTGATTAATTGATGTGAAGTCAATGATTTGACTAAATGATTTGACTAAATGTTCATGAAGCTTTGGTAAAATCCAGATCAGGCATCTTTCACTATAAAGACATATTAAAAGTTGTCCTTTTAAAATTCTTAATAAAAATTGTATATATTTAAGTAGTACAACAGAATGTTTTGGTATACATTTAAATAGAGACATGATTATTATAGTCAGAAAAATTAGCATACTCGTCTCCTTATTTACTGAGTTGACCAAAAAGTTTCTCCAGTTTTTTCTGTAAGACAGCTCTAATAGCCCGTGGTTATCTTTAGCTTCAAGCAAAACAGTTTTGTTAGATTGTATTGTGATAACTGTCATATCAGTATGCATTAAAAAATAAATATCAAGATTGGTGAATTTTAGTGTAGCCATTTCAATATTGAAGATGGAAGAAAAAATAACATTTCAGGCATATTGTGCTTCATTATTTCAAGGAAGATTAAACCAGAATTGATATGCAAAAAAAAAAAAAAGATTTGTGCAATGTAAAGAGAAGGTGCTGTGACTGATCAAATGTGTCAACAGAGATTTGCAAAGTTTTATGCTGGAGATTTCTTGCTGGACATTGCTCAACAGTCAGACAAACCAGTTGAAGTTAATAGCCATCAAAATGAGACACTAATTAAGAACAATCAACATTATACCATGCCGGAGACAGCTGGCATATTCAAAATATCCATATCAAGGGTTGAAAATCATTTGCTCCAGCTTGGTTATGTTAATTGCTTTGATGTTTGGGTTCCACTTAAGTGAAAAATACCTTCTTGACTGTATTTCTGCATGTGATTGTCTACTGAAACATAACGAAAATGTTCTGTTTTTAAAGCAAATTATGATGAGCAGTGAAAAGTAGATACTCTACAATGATATGGAATGGAAGAGATCATGCAGCAAGCGAAATGAACCAACACAAACCATACCAAAGGCCAGTCTTCATCCAAAGAAGGTAATGTTATGTATACAGTGGGATTGTAAATGTGCCCTCTATTATGAATCCCTTCTGGAAAAAACAAAAGATTAAATC
Organism: Cervus canadensis; assembly: GCF_019320065.1. Lineage (NCBI taxonomy): Eukaryota > Metazoa > Chordata > Mammalia > Artiodactyla > Cervidae > Cervus > Cervus canadensis. The sequence continues at coordinate 29,271,160 of NC_057405.1, forward strand.
CAAAAGGTACTGCTCACAATTAGATCAACAGAAAGTAGCACTTGACAAAAAGCATCTGGAATTAGTCAACAGAAAATGCATAATCTTCAATCAGGTTAATGCAAGACCACATGTTTCTTTGATTTCCAGGCAAAAATTGCTACCGCTTGGCTGGGTAGTTCTGATTAGTATTCACCAGACATTACACTTTTGGATTTCTTTATTTCAGTCTTTACAAAATTCTCTTAATGGAAAAAAAAAAAATCCAATTCCCTGGAACACTGTAAAAGTCACCTGGAACAATTATTTGCTCAAACAGTTTTGGGAAGGGACGTCCCTGGTGGTCCAGTGGCTAAGAATCAGCCTTCCAATTCAGGGGGTGCGGGTTCGATTCCTGCCCTGGGAACTAAGATCCCACCTGCTGCAGATTAGCCAGAGTGTCACATCCACAGCTAAACAGTAGCCAGAGTGCTGCAACTGAGACCCAACACAGTCATAAATAAATAAATACTTTAAAAAAGTTTTAGGAAGATGGAATTAAGAAGTTTCCTAAAAAATAGCAGAATGTAGTAGAACAAAATGGTTAATACATTGTTCAATAACTTTCTTGGTGAAAAAGAAACATATGTCTTATTTTTACTTAAAAAACCAAAGGAACTTTTTGGCCAATGCAGTAGTTTCTATTCTTTTGTGTTTCATAAGAACACCTAAAATTTTCTCTTTTAGCAAATTGCCAGTGTACTGTGCAGTATTATTAGCTACAATCATAATGGTGCACATTAGATCTCTAGACTTATTCATCTACATAACTGTGACTTTGTACCCTTTGACCAACATGTGATTCTGAGTGCTCTCATGCAGGGTATAGTACACACATTTGAAGAAGGTGAAAGCTTTATTTTGTGATATTACCCCAAGATAGCGCCTTCTTGATTTGTCAAGTTGTAATTTGTGAGGTTGTAGTCATTACTTACAGGAAGAAGAAGAGTTCAGACTTCTTTCAGATAAAAACATCTTAAAAGCTTTCCAGGTCTAAACAACTGGAGAAGACACCTCAGAAAATGACACATTATAAAGCTGATGACTGGACTCTGTCTTACCTATCAGAATTTGGTAGGATCTTATGTGACAAGCTGTGTCCCTCAGTGAAACTGCAGAATAGGAAAGATACTGGGGAATTTTTCATTGTACTTTGCCAACAAAATTTCCCTAGCCTCACATTCTTATTTACTTCAGTTAAGAATTTGTAAATCAAAGTATGACATATTTCCCAGAAGATGAATGTTCCACATTTCTGAACTTAAAGCTAATAGAAAGCTGACACTAGTAGCTGAAAGGTAATTCAACTCTTTATATCCATGACTATTCAGACATGAGAATCACATAATAGATTAAATACTCTGAAGAATTTTTTGTGTGTGTGAGAATAGTGGCTCCATGTGATTTTGAAAATGTTACACATCCAATTTTTAAATCAGATCAGATTTGCAGTTGCTGCAACAGCAAGACTGGATTTTTCTGATATAGTGTTTATCAAGTTATCATTCCATATCTTTACAGAGATCAATAAGTTAGGTGATTTTAAATTTTTTTAGATATATATGAGGGCATGTTTAATCAAGTTACATCTATTTTTGAGGAGGCAGTTTTACATTTAAATCCATTTTGTACAATGCACAGATTTTCACACTGAATTATACAGGCTTTGAGAAATTCAATACTGGCCTTAATCCCTAAGCAATATTAACTAAATATACATGCCATTGCTTGAAATTACTTCAATGTATTGAAAACTTGCTTAAAAATTATTTATGACTAGTCACAAGGATTCAGAAAATACTTCCTTGAACATACATGTATTTCATATTAAAGGGGACCTCTATATATGTAGTCAATTTTGAAAAAGAAAGAGGGGAATGCTTTGGTTATATAACAAAGAGATAGGTACCAGCTAAATATGTCAGAGCAAATACTTAACCAAGTCTCAAATACTTAAAGGTTTTTCATTTCTAAAACTTAAAAAATTATTTGGCCAATAAAGCTAATAATTAACAAACTTTTAAAGCATAAATTATAAGGTCTTCCATGTCTGGTTACATCACAGCAGCTTGCATCAGTTCATTACTGCACTGAGACAGCAAGAAAGCTAGTTTGAAAAATAAAACAGAAAGAAGAAACTAGGATCTGAAAGGCCAAGGCTGCAGAGAGAAGAGAGGGTACCTTGTCTACTATGTTTTCTTCTCAATGTGTTTCTGAAATGTGCCTGAGAGGCCAAGGAGAAGGCAGAGACTGAGAGCATTTAGAATTTTCCTGAAACATTTTCAATGTTCCTGAAGTAATGAAAGATGTGGAATAAAAGGTTAGCTAGGCCAAGGCCCAGGGAAAAAAGGGAACCACAGAGAAGTGAACCCAACATTCTGAAGGAATCTGCTAAATCCTCTGATGGGCTGCTGCTAGAAGTGAGGAGTAGGTGCTGAGAAGCTAAAAGGCTAAGCAGAGATGCCAGCACTGCTGTGGAACTGGGAGACCAGGCTCGGAGTTGAGGGATGATAGACAGCAGGGGTAGATCCAAGCCAAGAGGGAAGGGAACAGAAGAAATGCAAAGCCACTACCGTCAGGAGTCACTCTTACATATTCACTTCCATACTCTATCCTTCTGCTAGTGTTTTCTTTTCAAGTCTTCTGGAGTTACTTTTTGTCTGTCCAGAGTTTTAAATTGTAATCAGTGGGTGAGGTAGAGTGTAGTTAGCATACACCATCTGAGCAATTACTGAAAACTTAGATATTTTGTTTTTAAAATACAAACCTATAGGGACTATTACAAACATCCATCAGAGGGTCTCGACCCTTAAATATGGTGTTATGGACAAATAGGAGAGTGTGATACCTCTGCATTAGAAAACTCTCCTCCACCAATAAAGTTTCAGCTTAAAATTAATTTCTTTTTTATTTGTTTAGTACAGAGAATTTAAATATCAGTAGGATTTTGGGGATCCCAGTGATGTTCCAGTCTAGCTGTGTGCATGCTCAGTTGTGTAGGACTCTTTGAGACCCCATGAACTGTAGCTCGCCAGGCTCTTCCATCCGTAGAATTTTCCAGGTGAGAATACTGGCGTGAGTTGCCATTTCCTCTTCTAGGTAATCACCCTGAGTCAGAGATCAAACCAGCGTCTCCACGTTTTCTGCATTGGCAGGCAGATTCTTTACCACTGAGCCACTGGGAAGCCTGTTTCTGTTCTAGAAGTCAGTACAAAATAGCTTTTATTCTCCAATTCTAATTTTTCTATAATTCTGGCAAAAGTGATCTTAATAAAATAACTTTGAAAATTGAAATAGCACCAAATTTGTCAACCAGATGTTCTTTAACCTTTTAACAAACCTTATATTTTATACGTGATGCATTCTAATGCAGTGGGTTTCCCAGCTCAGCAGTAAAGAATCTGCCTGCCAATGCAGGAGAGCCCTTGGTCAGGAAGATCCCCGGGAGAAGGAAATGGCAACCCACTCCAGTATTCTTCCTGGGAAATCCCATGGACAGAGCAACCTGGCGGGCTATGGTCCATGGGGTGGTAAAGAGTCAGACACACAAGAGTGAGCACCCAATGCAAAGGAAAAAGTAGTTTAAAAAATTATCGTTTGTTTACAAGAAAGAATAAAATGAGCCTAATCAGGGCCTGCCAATCCTCATTTCCACATTCTCATTGCAATGACCAATAGAAGACACAGATTAAAGACAATCCATACCATATCTAGTGATGATAGAGCATCATCTCCCATATCCAAGTACTTTGGGAATTTGTATATGAGTATGGAAAACACAGACATACTGGTCCAAACTACAACTCTTCCTAATAGACATCATTATGACTGAACAGGTCTAGCGGGAGAAACTACCAGAAAATCAGTGACTCCCAAAAATTTCATGAGGAAACAGAACAACAGGGAAGAGAGTGGAAAAAATAGAAATATAGTTATATAAAAAAAAATCTGACTTATGAATAACATTGAGGTATGTACCTGCATATCCAAAGAATCTCCTGACTATAGGAAAAGTTAATAAAATGATACTGACTTCAAAATGTTTTCTCTTGAAGTGTCTACATGTAACTTTTAAATGATTCAGTCTAAACAACAGAACAGGAAAATCAGACTGGCCTCAGACTTCTCAATACTAAAACTCTGAAGGACAACTCTTTCAAAATCTTAAGGGGAAAAGAAAATGTGTGTCTTGACTTTCTATTTATGGCTAAATTGCCCTTCATTCTGAAGGCAGCAGACATATATTATCAGATAAGAAAGTAATGACAACATATACCAACTCCCAATAAAAATCACTGTAAAAATTAACTAAGTTACAATTAATTTTTCAGTTACAGTTAATTAGAGTTAAGTTTTCTAAGTTATAGAAGTAAATTTTAATTTGTCTTCTGTCTTTAATCAGAGTTTTAGTGCAGTGGTTTAACACATCAAGCATGAAAATATTTTCTTATGCAAGTGAAATTTATAGTTGATAAAGTGTGTTTTTCATTAGCTTTTGAATATACTGAAGCTCACAATTTTTGGTTCCTCAAATTGTATCTTAGTTATAGCTGACTTTGTATGGTGGTAAATGAGTATTGTTTTCAGTTAATATCTATCATGGCAGGTTTAATGAATCTCTTGAATAAGATTATTTTTAAGTGCTGACTTGAAAATTACTGTCACGGAATTAACAGGTGCGTTAGCATTTTGATTTGGAAATCATTTCTGTTGTTTGTTTCTGTCCATTGTTCTCAAGTGATTATTCTGTCACAGAGAGGAGAGTTTTCCTGAGGGAAAAACAAAAGCTTTCTGATTGGGTCAAGCTTGCATTAAACCTTATCATTTACATGCTTTCAAGCTGAGTAGAGAAAAAACAATTCCTGGGTGTGGGGCAGTAGTGGCAGGAGGGTACATAGAACATTTATTGTTACTTCCAGTCTAGGGGCCCAGACAGGGAATGTCCCACACAGAGATGCTTCTGGTCTTTGTCCTAACACCTAATAATTTTATTATTTTGTGTTCTTGCTCCCTCTCCTGTGGAGATAGGATGAAGAGAGAAAAGAAAATTGAGCTTATTTTTTCATTTTTAGCAAACTCAATTACATACTTGAAGGAAAACAGAAAACGTTATTGTCAACATATATATAATGCTCCTTCACAGTACTTAGATCAGAGAGAGGGCATGGTTGCCTTTACCATGAATATTTTAAAGTTTCAGGAAAACTCAAGCAGAAGCTGCCTTACCTGGCATGCAAGCACCAGTGTCTGAAGGATAAAAATTGCATCACCCTTTTCCTGTGTGTTTGTGTGTTTATGAATTATTTCTAATTACTTCAACAGCATGAAATATCTCATCTTTTATGGTTCCCCCAGTGAAAGCCTGACAATACCCGTAGGATATTTTCTTCAACCTTTTTCACTGCAATTGCATTTCGTAAGTGGTAAACATCATTCACATTAAGTAACTATTAGGTTCCTAAAAGTCTAACATGAATTTAGAAAAGTATAGCAATTTCACTACAAAGAAATATAACTAAATATGTCATTTGGTATTCTATTTAGTGGAATATGAAGGCTGTGACTATAGTATAAAGAGAATAACTATATAAGGTTTTGTGACAAGTAAAATTTAGGGCATGCTAAACATCTGAATTCCTGTGAAGATTAACAGCCTCTTCAGAAAAGTAATGAAAAGATATAAAGCTTGTCACATGAAAAATGCCTCAACAATAATCTGAAGTAATAGTCTGCCAATATAATTAGGTATTCTGCTCCAAAAAACCTTTTAGCTCTGGAAAATACAATGTGTATTATGTATGTATCTATCTGTTATATATATATATATATATGTATATATATATATATCAATATATATATAAAAAAAACTTTTGATAACAATTTTCATAATCAATTATGTAAAGTGAAAGTAGCTCAGTCATGTCTGAGTCTTTGTGACCCCATGTCGCCCATGGAATTCTCCAGGCCATAATACTGGAGTGGGCAGATTTTCACTTCTCCAGGGGACCTTCCCAACCCAGGGATCAAACCCAGGTCTCCTGCATTGCAGGTGGATTCTTTACCAGCTGAGTCACAAAGGAAGCCCAAGAATACTGGAGTGGGTAGCCTATCCCTTCTCCAGGGGATCTTCCCAACCCAGGAATCAAACAGGGGTCTCCTGCATTGTAGGCGGATTCCTTATCAACTGAGCTATCAGGGAAGCCTTTTCAATTATGTAACTTCAGTTTAAATAAGTGACTCATTGACTTCAGTTCATATCAGTTCAGCTCAGTTCAGTTCAGTTGCTCAGTCTGTCTGACTCTTTGTGACCCAATGGACTGCAGCAGGCCAGAATTCCCTGTCCATCACCAACTCCCGCCCATCACCAACATCAGTTCATATACTTAGAACTATTTTAATATATATAAGGTATACAGTATGTATCAGATATTATTTTTTGCATTTAAAATAACTATAATCTAGCTGAAGAGAGAAATTACTATAAATATACATGGTGCAGTGCATGCTAAGTTACTTCAGTTGTGTCTGATTCTTTGCCACGCTATTGACTGTAGCCTGCCAGGCTCCTCTGTCCATGGGATTCTCCAGCCAAGAATAGTGGAGTGGGTTGACATGCCCCCCTTCAGGGGATCATCCCGAACCAGGGATACAACCTGTGTCTCTTACATCTACCTGAATTTGAAGGTGGGTTCTCTTACCACTAGCACCATCTGGGAAGCCCCATAAACATACATATCAAAAGCTAAACAACACCATTGATTTTAAAGACAAGTTTAGCTAATAACTATAAGAGACACCATTTTAAGAAAATCAACTATAAATATGACAATAATCAGAGAATTCAGAGGATGAAGGTATACTTTCTTTTTAAGATTAGCCTGAGGAGATAGAAATGCATCTTGTGGCTATTTCATTAGAGGTGAGAGCAGAGAGTATTCTAAGCAAGTGAAACATTAAAAATGAATGTATGAGGGTAGTGTTAGAGCAAGGACCTCCAAAAGTTCTTTCTTCCATAAAAGAAATGGTCAGAATCAAAAATGGCTACAGCTTTTTAAAACCCTAGAAATGAATCAAAGAATTGCAGTATTTAGTCATAAAAGTGACTGAATCTAGGTAAAAACAGTGACCTTTGTGATGTTTTAACTTGCTCTTTCCCATCACCCTGTCACAACTCTATAGTAGCTTTAAAAACCAGCATCCCACAGCCTTTGTGACAACCAGCATTCTGACAGCCACTGGATGAGGCAGATGATTTTGAAGATTGTTCAAGGTTCTAATTTCAGAGAATTGGACAAGATTTGTCTTATCTGACCTGACTCAGAGCTTGCTCAACTTTTCCTCAGGGGTGTCGGTTGTCATCAATCAGTGACAATAAGTTAATATTATGGCTTCCTATGATGGTAGATAACTTTTACAGTAAACAGTACACAAATTAAAAAGCTTAAAAAGACAAACTTGAGAATGAGCTGTTCTTAAGGGGTTTGGAAAAGCTCTGACATACTTCTGGCAGTGTAGAGGGGCATACGTATATGTCTAGGTCTATGCATGTTTAAGGCTATATGCATGCTCTGAAAGGACCTGATAAGATTCTGAGCCCTCATCAATGTCAAACTTTGAGGCTCTGTGCAACTAGAAAGTGAAGGCTAGGGCAAAACTAAACAACAGGCTGAGCATTGATATGTACATGAACACACATTCTGAGGCCCTTGGTAAAGACTAAGAAATTTATTCATTTCAGGCATTTAAGGAAACCTCTGTCCAATCATTAACTTATTAGTGTGCTAACTGAACAGAAACTTTAGTGGCCATGACATACTTTATTAGAAATTAATGCAAAATGGATTAAAGACTTTACTGGTGGAGCTAAAACTATAAAACTCTTAGAAGAAAACAGGCATAAGTCACTGTGACCTTGGTTAAGGCAATGGTTTCTTAGATATGATGCCAACAGCACAGGAAGCCAAATAAAAAAAGTGAATAATTTTCTATCAAAATTTAAAAATTTTGGTTTCAACAGACACTATCATGGGAGTGATAAGACAGTCTACAGAAAAGGAGAAAATATTTGCAAATTATAACTAGTAAGAGTCTAGTTTTCTAAATATATTAATATAAAGAACTCATGAAATTAAGCTATAAAAAGCAAATAAGCTAAATAATAATAGGCAAAGGATTTGAATAGACATGCCTTCAAAGAAGATATACAAATAGATAACTGACATATTAAAAGGTGCTCAACATGATTAATTATTAAGGAAATACAAATCTAAACTAAATGAGATATCACTTCAAACACACTAAGATGTTATAATTAAAAAGAGATGATTATAGGTGTTGCCATGCATTTGGGGGAAATTAGAACCCTCATACACTATTGGTAGGTTTGTAAAATGGTGCACCTGAATACACTCAAGATAATAAAAAATCATAGGTCCTCACAAAAAAAATGTTCATGAATGCTTATAGTAACAGTATTCATAATAACCATTTAGTGAAACTAATTCATATGTCCATCAGCTGTTGAGTGAAAAATTAAATGTGATTTATCTGTATAATGGAATATTATTCAACAATTAGAAATAATGAAGTACTGATACAAATTACTAGACAGATGAATCTTGTAAACATATGCTAAGTGAAATAGCCAAACACAATAAAACCCCACATTTAATATGAATTCATTTATGTGAAGTGTCTCAAACAGTAAGATCCTTAGGTTTAGTAAATAGATTTGTAGTTTCCAGGGATTGGGGATAGGGTAGAGTGACGGTTGACTTTTATGGCATGGAAATTCTCTTTTGAATGATGAAAATCTTCTGATATCAGATAGTGTTGATGATTGCACGTTTATCAATATATTGTACATTCTAAATGGATGACTTTTGTGGCATTTGAATTACCTCTCAATAAAATATCAGCAATAAGTCTGTTCTCTATATCTGTTTCAAGAGGGAGGGGACATATGTTATACCTTTGGCTAATTCATGTTGAGGTTTGACAGAAAGCAACAAAATTCTGTAAAGCAATTATCCTTTACTTAAAAATAAATAAAAACAGCCAAAAAATAATAATATTATTAACAAATGGATTTTCATGGGGGTCAACATTTAACATGCCTATATAAGGAACTCAGAAGAGCCTCTACCAGATAAACAAAATTTAAAAAATAATTTTATCTATTTTTGGCTGCGTTGGGCCTTCATTGCTTTGCAGGCTTTTCTTTAGCTGTGGTGAGCAGGGATTTGTCTCTAGTTGTGGTGTGCAGGCTTATTGCTGTGGTGGCTTCTCTTGTTGCTGAGCGCGGGCTCTAGTGTGTGCAGGTTTCAGTATTTACTGCTCCCAGGCTCTAGAATACAGGATCAATAGTTGGTGTGTGGCCTCAGTTGCTCCTCAGCATGTGAGACCTTCCCAGATCAGGGATAGAACCCATGTCTCCTGCATCAGCAGGTGAATTTTTTACCACTGAGCTACCAGGGAAGCCCTGAGAGACAGCAATATCACCCCAAATTATGAATGTCAGTCTTTTAATATCTCTGGAAATTAAGTGTCCAACAAATGGAGAAATACCTATTTAAGAACATCTACTAAATATTGGTAAGAACAGTGAGAGTCTGTGACATTTGAGCCATGACCTATTCACACCTGTCTTCTGCGCCCAGTGCAATGGAAGGTCTACTCCTAGCAGTTGCAGTCAAAATAAAAAACTCCCTTTACCCCAAGCTCCCAATTTAGGACTACAGGTTCGCCCTATATAGTGAGGCACAGCCTCCCTGCATATCTCATCGCTTAACTCCATACGGTAGAAGCTCTACTGTAGGCTAGTGAGGATAAGAAGGTTGGGCTCCCTTCCCTACACAGCTCCCAGACATAGGCCAGAAGCTCTGCTCCATCTGCAGTAGGCCAAGAATACTGGAAATTGAACATCTGTGCTGCAACTATCTTGATGATCATAGGTTCCATGTCAGGAAAGTCAAGCCTAAAAGACCATGAGCATGTGGAGACACACAAGTAGAGAAGATGTGTCTACAAGGGAGAAGAGGGGAGAGGTGGGCCGCTCTTTTCCTCAGTCTTCAGAGCAGTGGGGCAGAGGTTCTAAAAAGGAACCAAGCTCTCATACATGCTACAACATGGATAAATTGCTAGTTGCTCATTCATTTCTGACTCTTTGAGACTCCATGGACTATGGCCCCCCAGGCTCCTCTGTCCATGGGATTTCCCAGGCATGAATACTGGAGTGAGTTGCCATTTCCTCCTCCAGGGGACCTTCCTGATGCAGGGATTGAACCTGGGTCTCCCACATTGCTGGCAGATTCTTTACCATCTGAGCCACCAGGGAATTTTGTGGCCAAAATTGTATGGTTCCATTTGATGACACTGCCAGAAATGTCAAATTTATAGAGACATAAGGTAGATTGCTAGTTGTCTATGGCTGAGTAGAGTGAGGGCAATGGGGAGCAGGGACGGAGTTTCTGAAAATATATGAAAATTAGATTGTGATAATGTTTGCACAAAGCAGAACAAACTAAAAAGAAAACATTGAATTGTGTACTTTAAGTGGGTGAACCACATGATGTGTATTACATTTCAATAAAGTCATGAATGAATGAATGCATGGCATGAGAAAGTAGTATTTGTTTTGGGGAGGTAAATGTTTTGCACTGTATTAAGCGTTTATAAAGGAGGATAGTAAACCTGGTACTAAAAGAATAATCTTGCTAGGCTCACATGCCAGGTAAATACTATAGATATAGACTTATCATAAAGGAATTTTTTAATGTCTTGTGATAAAGTTCTTTAATAGATGCAGATATTTGCTTTGAATGATAGCATTATTAAAAGTATGCCTAATAGATCTCAAATTTCTGTACAACATGACATGATGAATGGATCAATATAAAACAAAGTTGGGAAATAGATGAGGCTCAGTTTCCAGCACTATGTCATAGATACTACACTTGATCTTAACCAAAAGGCTGAGATGTGATCAGCACTGTGTCATAGAAATTCCTCTATTTGGGGGTTAGTGATTAAGTAGACATGATGAGATAATCAGAGACATAAATTAAAATCAATATATTGACTGACAAAATTAGTATCCTATTATATTAAAGTGGTCCTATTTGATCCAAGATAAAATTTGTTATAAATATATGTGTATGTAATTAGTCCAAAAAGTGACAAAAAGGAGAATGAGGAAGATAATTGAATCTGTTTGAAGTGGAGCATATATATTAAATTATATATGTGTATATATATATACATATGTGTGTGTGCATATATATATGCATATATATATGTGTGTGTGTGCATGCATATATATATATATGCATATATATATGTGTGTGTGCATATATATATATATGCACAAGGTACCAGTACATTCTCAGGAAATTGGTTAGAGGTCTATAACATTTAAAGAGGTTGAAATCACTCTACCTATAACATTCAGGTAATAATTTTAATTTGGTGACAAATTGCATTAGTATTATTTTGATAATACTATACAACAATAATAGAGTGAATTAACTCATTCAACACCTGCTCCAATCTCTTCTTAGGAACCTTCCTGACAAACTGGAACCAGGAAAATGAAAAGTCACGTCTTTCAGACTTACTGAATTTCAGATGTTAGGCTCTCCATATTATAGTAGTTGGGCTTTCCAGGTGGTTCAGTGGTAAAGAATCCGCCTACCAAGCAAGAGACTCAAGAGATGCAGGTTCAATCCCTGGGTCAGAGAGATCCCCTGGAGAAAGAAATGATACTCCAATCCAGTATTCTTGCCTGGGATATATCCCATGGACAGAGGAACCTGGCAGACTACAGTCCATGGGGTCACAACGAGTTGGTCACAACTTAGTGACTAAACAACAAAATTGTAGTAGAAATGGGATGGTTTGGTGCCAGTAATCGGAGTAGTAAATTCTGAAGTAACAGCTTTTCTGATTATGCAAGGAAGGATACATCTCCCTTGAGAACCAAGTCTGTCACTTTCTTCTGGAAGTCATAACTAGAGGTCCAGCTTTTTCTTTCAACTCTTTTAATAAATTTGAAAGCACCTGATTTTCTGAGTTAAAACACTTTATACTTAAAGTAGCAAAATTATTTCTATTATTAAAATATATAATTTATTTTCAGAAATGTTTATAAGCAGTAAACTTTTCAACAGCTTTGGATTGGTAATTTGCTCTAGTTGACTTTGAAGGCATTGAGAATCTACCTATCACTACGTGATGGGACTTCACTACCCCATGGAATGAATGGTAAAATAGTCTCTTCAATTTTCACGTATAGACTCTTAGAATGAAAGGCTAATTTAAAGTGCATCCTTGGTAGTATGTGTGGTGTTTCAGAAGGAAATGTGAAGTAAAAGTGCTAGAATTAGCTGGCTATTTCCAAATGTATGATATGGCTTAAAAGAGTTTCAAATTCGAGACACAGAACAAGGAGAAGATCTCTGATAGGATTACAATATCTCAGACTTTGTATCTTAGTGAATAGGAACAGACCAGTAAGTAGTCTTAGTAAAATTACGTTTATAATCTCAGATGCTATTCCAGAAGTTTTTTTTTTTTTTAATGAAGAATATAAAACAAAACTTGGTGCCTTGTATGTACTCTATAAACACAGCAGGACAATTTTCAGTCTTTCCTTGGTGCCTGTTAACTCTCTTGCTCTTTGTCTTGAGTTGCTTTCCATACCTACCTAGAGCAAAACCAATCTTCTGTAATGTTGATTTCATGATGATGGGATATCAGGAACAGGAAGAAGCAAGAAATATAAATACCTTTGGAAATAATAGTTTTTGGAGGTGAGATATACTATATACTATCCCACAAATAGTTAAGGCTTGACATTTTAGTACATTTTCTTAAATCCAAAGGCTTGTGGTTGGTTGTGATGTCCTGTCTAGAGTGAAAAACTAGATGCTACATTTAAGCCACTATTAATAGTAAGAAAGGACATCTTGTTGACATCTTTGATTTTGGAAGGTATATGGATTCACAATATGTATTGGTACATGAATGACCACCTTACCTAGTAATCTCTAATGTTTGGAATAGCCTGAAGAGCAAGACAGGTCTCTTTAGCAGGCTCTAGCTTCTGCGCAAGAATCCCTGCCACTTGGTTCCTATGACATAGTATACTTAGCGTTACTCTAAGTAACACTCTCCATTATAGAACAGGATTCTGAATGGAGTCTGTGGAAATCCCTGATAAGGGAATCAAAGTGTAGTCCCATAGACTTTCCTGGAAAGTCATGAAGTTTTCTATAAACCACTTTTCTTCTGATAAATAATTCCTGGTTTGCAAATGAAACCTAACTGAGATTAAATGCCTAACCATGAGACCAAATATGATCCAAGGACTTGAGATGCCCATCATTAATTATGTGATAACCCAAGCTATAGAGTTGGATGTTCCAAGAGGCACACCATCATCAGATGGTGACGGTACACCCAACATCGGGCTGGGGTTCATGTCCCTTACACAAGCAGGACACACACCCAGTGCACCTTCTTTTACTTGCACTTCTGCTCCCATTTCAACTCGTGCTCTAGCCACCTAAGGAGTCTCCTATCACCAGTTGAGTAAGAGAGAAAAATATAGAATCTGGTTTATTGGTGATTGTATATAACATGCAAATACCTGTCATAAGTGTTTGCTGGGCATTACAACCCCATTAACTGGTGGTTATAAAACACAGAGAAATTATCCCATGAGGAGAACTAGTTGTCCATTTGTCCTGGAGCCTTAGATAATCTGAGGTTTGGATTTGTACTGCCTGGGAGTATGATTGAATGGTCAGGGGTTTGGAAGGAATAGTACTGGAGGATTGATGGTGACAATGTATATACAAGAAAGAAAAGCTATGTGGATGGATGCCTTAGCGAGGGAGGATATTTGCTTTTTACCTAACAAATACTTTATTAATGGCATCCATACCAAAGATGGCTCTAAGTAATCAAATAAATTCCATTTCTGAATGGAAGTCTCTTTCACTACAACTCATGAACAAAGTGGCTGTGCTGTACAAGCCATATGTTATTTTATAACATGGAATTCTATGCAAGGCTTATCTGGCTACTGTCACAGTCAAGGACCCACTTGCTAACAGCTGAAGAAAATGCTGAGATGCTCCTTGATATAGAATATGAAGGGACCGGTCATTTATCTGGGAGCTGGTTGATTCTATTGGATCTCTTCTATCATGGGGGGATTTTTACCTTTTACTGTAAAGAATATTTATATTGAATACAGATTTTCTTCTTGTGACCATCAGGCTTTTGCAAGGATCACTGCCATGTGGCTTACTATAAATTTTCTGTATAATATATTTTGTATATTACTGCTTCTGATTATGGAATTTATTCTGCAGTAATAGAAGTGAAGTAGGCAAGTTGGCTGACAAATTGGACATTTAGTTAAGGCATTAGCTTGCAGGCAATACATTACGAGATTAGAGGGCTGACCTACAGTATTCAGCATAGTCTTTGAACTTGCGGCAAATATATGGTACTCATGGAATATATGAAAGAGTTAGTATCATTTTTCTATTTTGTACCTGATAACCCATTCTTTTGCATTCCATTCTCTTGACCTTGAATGCTGCTTATTTAAGGATTGAGTAACAATAATTGCCTCACTGAACTGGAAGGTGGGACATCACAGTGCCATTTTGAGTGCCTGACATTATTGGAGTCCAAAGTCAAAAAGGCTACATTGGCTAAAATGATTGGCTTTCATTATTAATCATGATTGCTGCTAAGCAATGTGGCAGGAAAACATGTCTAAATCTCCTGGAATTCTTGATGTGTCTCTTAATAATACCACATCCAGTAGTGAAGTTAGTGAAAGACTATAGAAATCCAATGTAGACAGGAAGATCATGTTTCAGAGCCCTCAGTAAACAAGACTACTCTCAATTCATTCTCCATTTTTTGCTGCTGTTTGACAGCTCATGTCAGTTTCTCTGCTGGATTGTGAGGTACACACATTTGAGCACCCCCATCTCTGTCCTTATACCTCTTATTTACCAATAATAGATTTTTGAATTATTTCTATGGTTTAAGATGTCATTTATATACTGATGACTTCAAAGTCTGTAGTTCCAGATAAGACCATCTCTTGGACTCCAGATTCATATATCCTATTGCCCAGCTGATATCTACATATCTGTCTACTGATTCACAAATTAACAAGTTCAAATCCAGAAGCATTTCTTTTAATTTTATGAACTTGTCCATATAGTGAATGGAAACTCCATTCTTTTAGTAGGTCAGACCCCAAATCATGGAGTCATCATTGACTTTCCTCTTTCTCTCATATGCCACACATAAATCATCTTCAAAATCAGTCAGCTATACTTTCAAAGTATATCCAACTCAGTGATTTTTCCTTATTTTCTCTTGTTTGTGTTTACATTTTAAAAATTATTTTAAAATGAAGGATAATTGCTTTACAATATTGTGCTGGTTTTCTGCCATACATCAACATGAGATGCAGACATAGAGAACAGACTTGCTTGGGTTTTTTTTTTTTTTTTTCATTTATTTTTATTAGTTGGAGGCTAATTACTTTACAATATTGTGGTGGTTTTGTCATACATTGACATGAATCAGCCATGGATTTACATGTATTCCCCACCCCGATCCCCCCTCCCACCTCCCTCTCCACCCGATTCCTCTGGGTCTTCCCAGTGCACCAGACCCAAGCACTTGTCTCATGCATCCAACCTGGACTGGTGATCTGTTTCACCCTAGATAATACACATGTTTCGATGCTGTTCTCTCGAAACATCCCACCTTCGCCTTCTCCCACAGAGTCCAAAAGTCTGTTCTGTACATCTGTGTCTCTTTTTCTGTTTTGCATATAGGGTTATCATT
This sequence comes from Cervus canadensis, assembly GCF_019320065.1. NCBI lineage: Eukaryota > Metazoa > Chordata > Mammalia > Artiodactyla > Cervidae > Cervus > Cervus canadensis. The sequence goes on from NC_057405.1 coordinate 29,287,063, forward strand.
ACCATCTTTCTAAATTCCATATATATGTGTTAGTATGCTGTAATGTTCTTTATCTTTCTGGCTTACTTCACTCTTTATAATGGGCTCCAGCTTCATCCATCTCATTAGGACTGGTTCAAATGAATTCTTTTTAATGGCTGAGTAATATTCCATGGTGTATATGTACCACAGCTTCCTTATCCATTCATCTGCTGATGGGCATCTAGGTTGCTTCCATGTCCTGGCTATTATAAACAGTGCTGAGATGAACATTGGGGTGCACGTGTCTCTTTCAGATCTGGTTTCCTCGGTGTGTATGCCCAGAAGTGGGATTGCTGGGTCATATGGCAGTTCTATTTCCAGTTTTTTAAGAAATCTCCACACTGTTCTCCATAGTGGCTGTACTAGTTTGCATTCCCACCAACAGTGTAAGAGGGTTCCCTTTTCTCCACACCCTCTCCAGCATTTATTGCTTGTAGACTTTTGGATAGCAGCCATCCTGACTGGCGTGTAATGGTACCTCATTGTGGTTTTGATTTGCATTTCTCTGACAATGAGTGATGTTGAGCATCTTTTCATGTGTTTGTTAGTCATCTGTATGTCTTCTTTGGAGAAATGTCTGTTTAGTTCTTTGGCCCATTTTTTATTGGGTCATTTATTTTTCTGGAATTGAGCTGCAGGAGTTGCTTGTATATTTTTGAGATTAATCCTTTGTTGCTTCGTTTGCTATTATTTTCTCCCAATCTGAGGGCTGTCTTTTCACCTTGCTTATAGTTTCCTTTGTTGTGCAAAAGCTTTTAAGTTTCATTAGGTCCCATTTGTTTATTTTTGCTTTTATTTCAATATTCTGGGAGGTGGGTCATAGAGGATCCTGCTGTGATTTATGTCGGAGAGTGTTTTGCCTATGTTCTCCTCTAGGAGTTTTATAGTTTCTGGTCTTACATTTAGATCTTTAATCCATTTAGAGTTTATTTTTGTGTATGGTGTTAGAAAGTGTTCTAGTTTCATTCTTTTACAAGTGGTTGACCAGTTTTCCCAGCAGCACTTGTTAAAGAGGTTGTCTTTTTTCCATTGTATATCTTTGCCTTCTTTGTCGAAGATAAGCTGTCCATAGGTTTGTGGATTTATCTCAGGGCTTTCTATTCTGTTTCACTGATATATATTTCTGTCTTTGTGCCAGTACCATACTGTCTTGATGACTGTGGCTTTGTAGTATAGCCTGAAGTCAGGCAGGTTGATTCCTCCAGTTCCATTCTTCTTTCTCAAGATTACTTTGGCTATTCGAGGTTTTTTGTATTTCCATACAAATTGTGAAATTCTTTGTTCTAGTTCTGTGAAAAATACCATTGGTAGCTTGATAGGGATTGCATTGTATCTATAGATTGCTTTGGGTAGAATAGCCATTTTGACAATATTGATTCTTCCAATCCATGAACACGGTATGTTTCTCCATCTGTTTGTGTCCTCTTTGATTTCTTTCATCAGTGTTGTATAGTTTTCTATGTATAGGTCTTTTGTTTCTTTAGGTAGATATACTCCTAAGTATTTTATTCTTTTTGTTGCAATGGTGAATGGTATTGTTTCCTTAATTTCTCTTTCTGTTTTCTCATTGTTACTGTATAGGAATGCAAGGGATTTCTGTGTGTTAATTTTATATCCTGCAACTTTACTATATTCATTGATTAGCTCTAGTAATTTTCTGGTAGAGTCTTTAGGGTTTTCTATGTAGAGGATCATGTCATCTGCGAACAGCGAGAGTTTCACTTTTTCTTTTCCTATCTGGATTCCTTTTACTTCTTTTTCTGCTCTGATTGCTTGGGTTTTTGGAAAGTCTCCTAAGTATTTTTTTTTTTCTGCTTCCATTCTCTTCTAACTATATATATATATATAGTTATTATATATATATATATATATAATATTATATATATATTATATTTAATGCTTTGACACCTGGGGTCCTGCTGACCATGGAGAGATTGCCCTCCTAGGGCTAGCCAATTTCCAGAGATAGTACTGGCCTGCAAGTACTCCTTTCAAATGCAAACCAAGAAATCCAAGCCCATAACTTCACCTTTCTCTGTTACAGAGATCTTATACTCCAGATCATCATCTTTCTGCCCTAATCATCCTAGGGGCAGCTTCCAGATTACTAGAGACCTACACTATATAGTCACTGAAATTACTCAAACTAGCCAATCCAATACCTGCACACCCTGCATTGTCTTTTTTTTCCCCCACAGAAACCACTATCATAGTTCCTCTAGGGAACTATGAGTAACAAACTACTTTTTCAGTGGTAGTAGGGCAGTAGTCCCCTGATACATTGGCCTCACTGTACATGAGTTATAGTAAAATCTACATTTAAAACATCCTTGACTATCTGACTTCTCCCACCCATTCTAATCTACATAGAGAAGCCAGATAAACCTTTAAAAACATGTCAGATCATGTCCTTCCTATTTTAAAAATACTCCAGTCGTTTCCCATTTCTCCTACAAGACAGGACAGTTTCTGTTCCTCCCTTAACTGTTACTTCTTCATCTCTGCCTCACTGGTCTTCTTGGTCTTCCTTAACAAATCAAGTCATCCACTTAAACCTTTGTGTTTGCCTTTCCCCTACCTACAGTACTTTTCTCCCCCTTTCCCACATATTTTACTCACTCACTTCCTCAGATTTCTACTATAATAGCTCTTACAAATATATCTCTGTCTACTTTACAGTGGAATTTGCATCCTCTATTCTATCACTTTATCTTCATTTCTCCATTTCTTTTTTTTTTTTCGTTTTAGTGCTTGTAACCACCATTGAATACTTTTTCTTTTGTTATTAGTATTATTATCTTATGTCTCCCAACTAGAAGTAAGTTTCTCAAATGCCAATAGTTTATTTCTTTCACTGCTATATTCACAGTGTCTAGAAAGAGTCCTCCCCAGGGATGGGTCAGTCAGTTAGTCAGATCAGTTCGGTCGCTCTGTCATGTCTGACTCTTTGTGACCCCATGGACTGCAGCATGCCTGGCTTCCCTGTCCATCACCAACTCCCAGAGTTGCTCAAACTCATGTCCATTGAGTTGGTGATGCCAAGGATGGGTAGCCATTGAATACTTAGGCAGTAAAATGAAATTTTTGTTAGTCAAGTGCTATAGTTTTGGATCTATAGTTGATGTAAGAGTACCAAGAAAGTTTCAGAAGAGTAAAATCCAAGATTTAAAAATTGACCTCTAAAATCAATGCTTTCTCTATCTGGCACCCATCATCCCATAAAAGTTGCAAGATCTCTACAACAGACACATTTGCTTAATGGTGTCACCCATTGCTCGCTTTCCCCACTACTCACATATCTGTGGATACTCTGCCCATATCTGGCTTTATCCTTTCCCACACCATTGATTTTGTCAAGCCTCTCTGAATATTTTTAATCTTTGCCCATTTTCTTGGCTTCATATTTTCCTTCACTTTTTAAAAATGTCTTTTCCTTTTGTTGTATCTTTTGTTTTCTTTGCTTCTTTTGGTAAGAAATATTTCCCAGTATCTTAGGGACCTTGAATTGTATTGTCTTTACCTAGCAGGCAAGGAGAATTTGAAGACATCCCTGGTCTAGACCCAGGGATGGGGTCGCACAGAGTCAGACACGACTGAAGTGACTTAGCAGTAGCAGTAGTAGTAGACATAGCCCATGCAAGCAGAGAGTTAGCAGAGAGTTAGCGAAATGTACTGGACACAATGTTCCATTTCATTGAATATACTGAAGGGCATTGTTTTACTTTGGCTAGATTTAGTGAGAACTAGTCTGCAAAGACATTGTTTCTCTGAAGTTATGGTTTAATTCTGTATAGGAAAATACATTATGGAAAACTTAGAATAACATGCAAGGCTAAAAACCAATCTCCTGCTGGGCCATGGAATATACAAAATAAGCCTGGGGCATATTGAGTGCCGAAAAGTAATGAGGGAACCTAAGAACAAAGCAATGAGTGTTTGTCAAAGGAACACAGGAGCCAACTGAAAGCGCTCCTAATAGACAAACCCGGAGTCACTGGAAGAACAACAGAAGAGTAGCAATACATTATTACCCAAAGCATAAAATAGATATTCATGAGTCTATAGTCATATAACTAAGAAAATGGAAGAGAAGATATAAACCTTTTATACAGAAGAATTCCAAATAATGTATGCAGTCACTCCCCTCAAAGGCGTGAGGTGTAACTCCTCAGTTTTTAAGTGTGAACTGTGTTTATTTGCTTAATTCTAAATAATATAATATGAAAAAAGGTGAAAGAAGGACAACTTTACATAGCAAAACTGATAATATACCTCAGAAAGGTGATGAAGGTTAACCTCAGCAGTGATGATCTAATTGATAATTTATACTCTGTTTCCAAATTTCTATTTTATATTAGAATATAGTTGGTTTATAGTATTGTGTTAGTTCCATGTGCATAGCAAAGTGGTTCAGTTATGCATATACATGTACATCTATTCCTTTTCCGATTCTTTTCCCATATCACTTCTTGTAAGACATTGAGTAGAGTTCCCCATGCTCCACAGTAGGTCCTGTTGACTATCTGTCTTATATATAGTAAGCAAAATGTAGATGTTAATACAAAACTCCTAAGTTATCCCCCCTCTACTTTTTCCCTTTGGTAACAATAAATCTTTTTTCTAAATCTAGTGAGACTCTTCTGTTTTGCAAATAACTTCATTTATATAATGCTTTTTGGATTCCATATATAAGTGATATCAAATGATGCTTGTCCTTCTCTGTCTTACTTACATCCCTTAGTATGATCATGTCTAGGCCCATCCATGTTGCTGCAAATGGCATTATTTTATTCTTTCTTATGCCTGAGTAATATTTTGCTGGGTATATATATACATATATATATGCACACACACACACCACATATTCTTTATCCATTCCATTGTCAGTTGCCATTTAGGTTGGTTCCATGTCTTGGCTATTGTAAATAGTGCTGCAATGAATATTGGGGTGTATGTATCTTTTTGAACATTTATGGTTTTCTCTGGATATATGCCCAGGAGTGGGATCACAGGATAATATGGTAGTTCTATGTTTAGCTTTTTAAGGAACATCCATACTGTTGTCCATAGTGTTTGCACCAATTTACAGTCCCTCCAACGGTGTAGGAGAGATCTTTCTGTTTCCCCCACAACTTCTCCAGCATTTAATGTTTGTAGATTTGATAGTATATATTCTTGCTATGATATGATAAGAACGGCATCTGTTGTCTCTCTCCCCTAAATTATGAGAGAAACATGAGACAAACTCCAACTGAGGAAGCTTCCTACAAAATATCTGACCAGTACTCCACATAACTGTCAAAGTCATCAAAAACAAGAAATTGAGAAAATATTATAGCCTAGAGAAGCCAAAGAAGACATAACAACTAAAAGTAATATGGTGTTCTAGATGAAATTCTGGAAAATAAAGGTCATTAGAGAAAACTATTGAAAATATGAAACTTAGTTAATAGTAATGCATTTTTTATTCATTAGCTGTGACAAAATAACTGTAGCAATGTAAGATATTAGTAGTCAAAACTATGTGCAGGATATATGGGAACTTTGTACTATCATTGCAAAGTCTCTGTATATTTAAATCTATTTCTATAAATTTAAATCCATAAATCTATTATAAGGAAGTTTATTTTAAAAGTTGAGTCTAAGGAGATGATAGCCATTGGGTTCTCTGCCTTTAAAACTCTTTTTTCTTTGTCTTTTCTTTGAGTAAATATCCTAAAGACTTCAATCAGAAATAGTCTCACCTTAGATTAAGAGTAAAATCTATAGGGACTTTTTGTTGGGGTCTGAAGGTTAGGACTTCACCTTCCAGCTCAGAGGGTGAGAGTTTGATCTCTGATCGGGACCTAAGATCCCACATGCCTTATCCCCGCCCCCCCCCCAAAAAAATAAAGCAAAACATAAAACAGAAGCAATTTTGTAACAAATTCACTAAAGAATGTATCAAGAAACCATCCACATTAAAAAAAAAAAGAGTAAAATCTATTAGCATTGCTAAACCACATAACCTGTTGCTATTACTCTCAATTCTGTTTCAAAGACTTTTCCATTTGGCATGTTCAAAGATAGTGGGGACACCACATGATGAGATCTCATGGAAAGGCATTTCTCTCCTTCCTTCCAACATCATTTGGTTCCCCTTTGTTACATTTTGCTATGAATCTTCAAATGAGAAGATATAGAAACACCCTGGATATAAAAGAAATGAACTGTCTTACTTTCCTTAAATTCCTTTCCATTCTCTGTAGCTCCTCGGATTGGTATACCCTCTTTTCTAACTCTGACCAGATGAAATCTGAGGAAGAAAACATCAATGCATCTATACCAATTATCCACCATACCCAATACAGTCCCAATCCAACTCTAAGTGTCTTGCTTATTGCTCATCACTCACAAAAGAAGCATCATTCTTACCTGGCCAATGTTTCTTTATTATGGGTCTCTGGCAGTTTCTGGAGTCCATCATGCTCTTGGAACCTCTTCAGTTCAGTTCAGTTCAGTTGCTCAGTCATGTCTGACTCTTTGCGACCCCATGGACTACAGCACACCAGGCCTCCCTGTCCATCACAAACTCCCAGAGTTTACTCAAACTCATGTCCATTGAGTCCGTGATGCTTTCCAATCATCTCATCCTCTGTCGTCCCCTTCTCCTCCTGCCTTCAATCTTTCCCAGCATCAGGGTCTTTTCAAGTGAGTCAATTCTTCGCATCAGGTGGCCAAAGTGTTGAAGTTTCAGTTTCAACATCAGTCCTTCCAGTGAATATTCAGGACTAATTTCCTTTAGGATAGACTGGTTGGATCTCCTTGAAGTCCAAGGGACTCGCAAGAGTCTTCTCCAACACCACAGTTCAAAAGCATCAGTCCTTCGGTGCTCAGCTTTTTTTACAGTCCAACTCTCACATTCATACATGACTATTGGAAAAACCATAGCCTTAACTAGACAGACCTTTGTTGGCAAAGTAATGTCTCTGCTTTTTAATATGCTGTCTAGGTTGGTCATAACTTTCCTTCCAAGGAGTAAGCATCTTTTAATTTCATGGCTGCAGTCACTATCTGCAGTGATTTTGGAGCCCCCCAAAATAAAGTCTATCACTGTTTCCACTGTTTTGGAACCCCTGTCTCACCAAGTTTAGGCATTGCTTTAGTCAGAAGTTAGATGGACTGGGATAAACGACTTTGACTAGGTGGATGGACCATGTAGGTCTAGATTTCCAAGTCTGAACTTTTGCTTAATCTTGAGAAATTGCTCTGTTGTCAGAGTTGTATTCAACAAACATTTAAAGCTCAGCTTACATAGGTTACCAAAGTGCTTTCAGGACGGGCATCTCTGCTCACAGGTTTACAGTCCTGAAGCAGATCCTTTCCTGGGGAGCAAGGCATCAGCTTCTCTGCCTGAAAGTCTCCCCATGGAATAACAACCAGGGAAAATCATTACTTTTTCAGGATCTAGGATGCATTCATCTGACATATATCAAAAGGGTGATAGCAATCTTTGCATAATAACAGATAAGCATTCTCACAGAGGCTGTTAGATTGCTGAGGCTGCTCTTCCCTTTCACATCATCCTTTTGCAGGGAACAGTACCAATATTTATAATTGCCAAAAATTTTAGGTATATAAAATATAAGATAAACAGCTAAGATGTTTCATTAGCATCAAGATATCTAGTGCTTGTGCTTAGTCGCTCAGTTGTACACGATTCTTTGCAACTCTGTCAACTGTAGCCTACCAGGCTCCTCTGTCCGTGGGATTTTTTTCAGGCAAGAATACTGGAATGGGTTGCCATTTCCTTCTTCAGGGGATCTTCTCAACTCAGGGATTGAACCCATTTCTCCTGTGTCTCCTGCTTTGCAGAGGGATTCTTTATCTGCTGAGCCATTGGAGAAGCCCAAGGTACCTAGTTTTACAGTGAAATTTATTTAGTCCTAAAAACAATTATATGAGGCGAGTGTTATCCCTAGTTGACAGTTGAAGAACCTGAATCTTAGCAAAGTTAAGTAAGGTATTGATGATCTCTTATATAACAGCTAGATAAGGAACTGAGCCCAGGTATATTTTGATTCCATCTACACTCCCTAGCTCTGCTTTATTAAAAGAAGTAAACAAGGGATCAAACAAACAAAGAATAAAAGAAATATTCCTGGCATGTCCAGATACCATATTTGTTTGCACAAATTTCTTTTTGTGTAATTGATAGATTGAGAGCTGATGAATATAAAGTCCTCGGTAAACAGGAAGGAGAGCAGAGAGAGGAAAGGGAAAATAAATCTTAAGATAAAAGTACTTTCATGTTTTATAGTCATTTGTTTAACATGTAAGATAAAGTGTTAGACTTAAAGGCAGTGCAGTTAGCAGTAAAATAAAAATTCATGATGCTGGGAAAAAAGAGTGGAAGAAAGATGATTTCGTGCTGAGAATCTAGGTTTGGCATTCAGGGCAAATCAAGAGCCCTTTTAGGAAAATACTCTGTGATCAGCAGCACAACCTAGAAGATGGGCCAATTCCAAGAACCATTTAGGTACCTGTAGCAGAATGAAATCTAAAAAGAATAATCAAAACTGCTACCGCTGGATAGTTCAAACTGACAACAGAGAACAGCTGTGAATTTTTAGTGAAGAAAACAGATTGCAGCATAAGCAACAGAAGTTTGTTTAACTGCCTGTGAAGAGCTGATTTGAATTAGCTGTCTCTTCTGGGTCATTGACAATGAGATGGTTCAAAAAGGGTTCTTCTCTGAAAGCTCACTCACAGACCATTTTAAGTGGTTTTAGAGCATGGATTCCAAGTATAATCAACCCATCCTCATAAACAATATCTAGAATTCTCTTTGCACTGGGCCCGCTATCAAAAATGTCTAATTTTTTCTTTTGTACTTTTAGAATTAGTTTAGAATTTAGAATTGGAATATGGTATTAAGTTGGGCTCTAACTGTACTATTTTTTCCTAAATTGTTGTCTGTTAATTTCAGGTGGTGCTAGTGATAAAGAACCTGCTTGCCAATGCAGAAGACATAAGAGACACAGGTTTGGTCCCCAGGTTGGGAAGATCCCCTGGAGGAGGCCATGGCAACCCATTCCAGTATTCTTACCTGGAGAATCCCCATGGACAGAGGAGCCTGGAGGACTCTACAGTCCATAAGGTCTCAAAGAGTGGGATAGAACTGAAGTGATGCAACAATAGCAGCAGCAGCAATTTTATTACCATTTATTGAATAATCCATCCTTTCTCCTGACATTTATCATATCTCTCATATACTATATTTTGTGCCTGTGTAGGTGCATCTCTATGTTCTTTACCATTGTCATGCCTAGTTTTGTTGGGCCAATACAGCTTTTTTTTTTTGGATGTACAGTTGACTTTTTAGAGTGTGTTTTAATGTTCAGTAGGGGAAGTTATCTTGTTCACTATTTTGTCTATTTTTAATAACTTATCCTTCCTGAAAATTTTCAAAATAATTTGACAGTATGAAAAGTTTTTTTTTAACATTCATGGTATTCAAAAGCCAAAAACCATAAACAGTATATGGCAAAAGTTTTTCCTCTCATCCTTTTTGCCATCTTCCCGGTTCCCTTGTCAGATTTCTCCTGCAAATCAGTAAACACTAACATTTGCTTCATCTGTATATTTCCCAATTTATTTTTAATGTGTGTTAAAGTAATTATGAAAGTGTCAGTTGCTCAGTCATGTCTGACTCTCTGCAACCCCATAGACTGTAGCCTGCCAGACTCCTCTGTCCATGGAATTCTCTAGGCAAGAATACTGGAGTGGGTAGCCATTCCCTTCTCCAGGGGAAGCTCTCCAGGGGATCTTCCCGACCTAGGGATTGAACCTGGGCCTTTTGCATTGCAGGCAGATTCTTTGCTTTCTGAGCCACCAGGGAAGTCCTAAAGTAATTATAGATTTTTAATTTTTTTCTTTTTTTTAAACAGAAGTTATTCCTCAACAACATACTTTTGTCACTTAGCAATATAACTTTAGGGTATCTTCATTTAGTATATGGGTATCACCCTTAATCTTTTTAAATAATTTGATTGCATTCTATGGAGGTACCAGCTCATCCAGTAAAGAATCAGCCTACAATTCAGGAGACCTGGGTTTGATCCCTGGGTTGGGAAGATCCCCTGGAGAAGGGAATGGCAACCCACTCCAGTCCTCTTACCTGGAGAATTCCATGGACAGAGGAGCCTCGTGGGCTACAGTTCATCGGGTTGCAAAGAGTCAGACACGACTGAGTGACTAACACTTTCACTTTCAAAGGACATTTAAGTTTTTCTGATCTTTTGCCATTATCTACTACCACGATTAAACTTGCATATATTCAAATTCGCACAACTGTATGAGAAGAATAATTTGCCAGGAATAAAATTGTTTGGTAAAAAAGCACAGGCATATTTATAATTTTGATCAATCTGACAAAATTACTTTTTGTATGGAGTAAACATAACAAAAATAAAACATAGAATTTTTATATAATAATGTTTTTCATATAAAATATAACATTTATACAATAAAAGATAAACATTTACCCTCTCTCCCTAATATATATGGGTATTAGTTCCCTTTATGCATTAATAACACTGCATTTTCTAATTTTTGGATTTTTGCTAATCTGATAGTGAAAAATGGTATCATATTTACATTTTCTTATATGAGTTATACTGAACACCTTTCTCATGCTTAGGGGTCATTGTGTTTCTTTTGTTGTATTTATTTATTCATAGTGCATAGCATTCATCCATCTGTATTCTTCAATTTTTTCATGGAGTTTTCTCTTTTCTAGAAGCTCTTCATAAATAGGAAAAAGTAAAGCATTTTGTGATATGAGTTGAAAATATTTCCCCCATTTTATTATTTACTTTTTGAACATTTTTCATATTTTTTAAAAAAATGGTTAAACTATATTCATCTTTTGTATGGCTTCAGAAATATGAGTCATCAAACAGCCTTCTCTTCTTGAAAGAATTGTAGGATTTCTTCTTATCATTTTAATATTTTATTTTAAGATATTAATATAAATTATTAATTCTTTTGGAATTCTCCTGCTGTACATACATGATTGAAGATTTGGATCTGATAGTTTTTTGGCCTAATTAACTATGAAATTGTTCCCATCTTGTTTTCCCACTGATCTGATATACCATCTTGATCATAAATTAAATTTCAACTTCTACGGGCTTCTGTTCCTGGGCTTTCTGTTCTAATTCCATTGATCTGTATATTTATGTGTGCTTTTTACTGTTTAACTATATTTTATGACACATTTAAACATTGGTTAGTGCTTTTCCCACCCATTGTTCTTTTTCTCTGAAACTTTTCTGAGTTTTCTTTTTTGTTTATTTTCTATGCTTGCTGCTGCTGCTAAGTCGCTTCAGTCGTGTCCGACTCTGTGGGACCCCATAGACAGAAGCCCACCAGGCTCCCCCGTCCCTGGGATTCTCCAGGCAAGAACACTGGAGTGGGTTGCCATTTCCTTCTCCAATGCATAAAAGTGAAAAGTGAAAGGGAAGTTGCTCAGTCATGTCCGACTCTTAGCGACCCCATGGACTGCAGCCTACCAGGCTCCTCCGTCCATGCGATTTTCCAGGCAAGAGTACTGGAGTGGGGTGCCATTGCCTTTTCCGTTTCTATGCTTATTTTGCTTCAATTTTTTCTTACAAAGAAATTCTTTCTTTCCTTTTTTAAAATTAGAAACATGTTAAAATATTTAGGGATAATAATATAATGTTGATGTTGGAATATTCAAATAAGAGCATGTTATATATTTTCATTTGTTCAAGTCTTTCCGTGAGTCTTTAGGAGTATTGAAAATTTTTTTTCTTCATAAGGGCTTTACATATTTAAAATTAATTTCTTTTTCGGTAGTTTATATTTTTTGCAACTATTGGAAATCAAGTTTTTAAATTCACATTAGTTTCTGGTTATATAAATGACATTGATCTCTGTATATTAATTTTAAGCCTTGCTATCTTACTGAATTATCTTATGCTGTCACATTATCAGCAAATAGTGATAGTTTTATCTCTTATGCAATTTGTATAGCTTACTTTACTTCCAGTAAAATGTTGGACAATAACAGTATCATTTTCTTCACTTAATTAGAAAATCTTCTAGTGTTTCTCTATTAAGAATAAAGAATTTAGGCTAACATAGATATAAATTATCATGTTGATAAATATCCTAAGCCTTCATTAATGAGTTTATTTAAAAAATGATATTGGATGAAATTGTACTCACTTAAAACATTAGTTACAGGAAATTAAAAATCATCTTGTCCTGAAACAGTACATACCTAGTTATTGGCTAAATATTTCATGTCCTTCAGTAGAAATCTGTGGTTTCCTTCACATAGAAATCTCAGTAAAGGTCCAATTAACTCTTTGTCTTGATATCCAGTGCTTATATTTAGGTTCCTATTTTACTTAAACTTAACCAGCTTTTGGCACTGTTTGAAATCCTCTCCATCTTAAAACATTCTTTTCCGTTTGAGCTAATGAAGCCTCACTGCTGTTTTTCCTTCAAGATCTCTGACTCCTCATTTGCATGATTTTATTCCTAAGTTCTTTACATTTGTTTTCACTATTGCAAATAGAATCTTCTCTCATTTTCATTTTATTTTTCCAACTGGTTCTTATAGACAGATTCTAAAAGAATTGTGATCCTACTGAAAGATTTTTCTATTAATTTTTCATTTAGCTTTTCAATGGCAGTCTCTACAACACAAAGAGCAATGCCAAATAATGGCTGAGAAAATAAGCATATTTTTCTTGTTCCTTGCTTTAAAGGGAATAAATAATGCTTTACAAGCAAATATAATGATACCTATTGGTCTCATGGTTATTTTTTATATTTATGCTTAGTTTTATAAATAAATAGTTTATTTAATAAAAAGGATCTATTTCCAGACTTTCTGATATTGAAGATGATCATCTTTTCTGGTAATGAGGTAATCACATATTGTTGTTACATTAATAAGATACATTGTCTTAATGCATTCCATAATAACTGTTGCCAAATTATGATGAATTTTATTCACAAATATATGATTTAGGATTTTAAAATTCATAATATTTATAGTTGGCTTATGGTTTGTATGTTTGTGATAAATTATTAATTAGTCACAGTATTTAATTTGGTTATTCCACAAATACATAGTCAGTTCCCCATTGCAGTCAGTATGCTGCAGTCAGCACTGCAGCCAGTGAGTTGCTAGGGCTACAAGGGATCAAAAAACCCAGGCAGTACCTGAACTCCTGGAGTTCACAATACAAAATACAACTGGAACCATTGTTCACTTTTACAAAGAAGAGTTTACAATGTCACGAGGGACCAAACAGAATCTGCACTAGTTTGAAGCTTCTGAATGTTCAGGAAAACTTTTCTGAGGAAGTGACAAAGCTAAAAATTGAGTAACAGTTAACATGAAGCAAGATTGGAGTATCAGAAAGAACCTTGTAAATTCAGTAGAAGGAGTCACTAGAACAGACACAACAGCGGGAAGGCAGTGCATGTAAGGTGCAAGGCCTAAGACCCTACAACTCTTTCAGTTGTTGCTTTTGGCATATACTTCTGCGGCTCTAAACTATGTGCTTGTATGACTACTTCATGACGGATCATTACCTATTGTCTTTGAAAATAAGTGGTATTATTCTCTCTACCACCCATACTCACAGGCATAAATGTTTCCCAATATTCCCAGAGTAATTATATCGTAACTTTGATCAGATATTTTTCTGCTTTTACATATTCGACTCCATATTTTGAATCCACAGAAGAACATGTGGCACAATAAGATTACACTTATAGCCCTACACAGCATTTTCCCCTGAAGTTAATGATCATCCTCATATGTTTTCATGTTAGTACTTCCCCCAAATCACTTCCAGTTGCTTAAATTGCCTCTCAAACTCTTTAAACACGACAGTATTTTAGTCATTTCATCTTTTTCCAGACACTTTCCCAGAGCCTCATGAGCTCCTTGAGCCAGTACTAGCTGATTCTGAGGACGGCTGCAGGCAATCACCTTGGAATCTCTCTTCACTGTTATCCATTCCCTTTGACTCTTTTTTTTTTTTTTTCTTCTGTGTTTGTTCCCTGGTTTTCTAAGTTCCATGACTTTATCTTCCTTGGCTTACTCTCTCAGTTTCTTTCTGAGAAAGTGACCATGGAAGATAAGATATGGAAGCTATTTTATATCTGAAAGTACCTTCTCTTTCTATTTTTGCTCTGGCATTTTTGTGGCAGTTTGGCTGATATTAGAATTCTATATTGGAAATAATCATCTCTTTGGGATCTTATAGGCAATGCCACATTGTGGTTAAACTTTTAATGTCATTGTTGCCATTCTGACTTGTTAGCCTTTGTAATTACACTTGTTTTTTCTTTTCTGTCTCCTAAGTTTTAAAATTATAAGAAAAAGTACCTTTTAGTGAGAGACTATTTTTTCCCCATTGTTTTGAATGGGTCATTTCAAAATGAAAATTTGTCATTCTGATTCTAGGAAATTTCTTTGATGATTCCCTTTACTGGTTTTCTATTTCTGGAACTCTAATTTGCATGTTGGGCCTTCTAGACTGAATTTATGCTTTAAAAAATCTTTTCATTAAATTTCTTCACTTTTCTATTTTTGCTCTGCTTGCCAGTATATTGTTTTAATTTTATCTTCTGATCATTTTGTTAATTTTAAAATTTATTTTTATTATTGTCATTATTTTTTAATTGGAGGATAATTGCTTTACAATCTTGTATTGGTTTCTGCTGAACAACAATGTTAATGTGAACAATGTCAGCTTTGTGTGCACATGTGTACTGTCCCTCCTGAACCTCTCTCCTACCACCCCCATCCCATCCCTCTATGTCATCACAGAGCATCAAGGTGGGGTTTCCATGTTAGGCAGCGGCTTCCCACTAACTATCTATTTTACACATGGTAATGTGTATATGTCAGTGCTAACTCATCCCATGCTGTCCTCCCCCCTCTATGTTCAGAAGTCCATTCTCTATGTCTGCATCTCTATTCCTGCCCAGGAAATTGGTTCACCGGTACCATTTTTTTTCTAGAAGCCATATATCAGTATCAATATATGATATTTGTTTCTCTTTGTGACATATTTCACTCTGTATGACAAACTCTAGGTTTATCGACATCGTTTCTGTTAATTTTTCTTATTTCTGCTGGAACATTTATGATTTCCAAGCTTCTTTTTTTTTTCCCAAGTATTTATTGTCAAAGCAGCTTTGTTCTTGTTTCCTAGATGAAATAGTTAGATACTCCACAGAGTACAATTTTCTGCTTTCCTCGTTTTTCATACATAAGAGAAGATGCTGATCGACATTTTCTATGTGTAAGTAGACTTTATAGACTGGGGTTTTCACTGGAGGCCTGACCTTTCTCATCAGGGTTCTGGGAGAGAAATAAGTACCACAAAATATGTATGTGTGGCTATTTTCTAAGGAGAGTTATTTAGCTAGTACCATTTTAGATTCAGAAAAGATAGCTTAATTCTTTGTGTATAATGGAAGTCCTGGATCATTCAGGCTTACTTCTCCCATGGTACCTAGTTTGAGAAGGGTTGCTTTGGCCCCAATGTACCTTGAGAACTTTAATCTTGATCAAAAAGATTCCCAGAAAAGAATATTTCATTCAGTGATCTGCAGAGTATAATGAGCTAACATTATGGTAGCTCAGTGGGGAATAAGTACCATGTATGTCAATATTTCAATGAGTAAATATTCACTGAGGCCGCTCTGTACAGTAAGTGCTGTAATCTCAGCTTCAACTCTGCTAGTGGTTCCTGGGCTAGAATACTGTGATCTTCACTACAGACAACCCATCATCTCTTGCAAAAGAGACGAATAAGAGGTATACCTGTGCCTGGAAATATGGTGTAGTTTTAGTTCAGTACAGTCACTCAGTTGTGTCTGATTCTGCATCCCCATGGGCTTTCAGCATGCCAGGCTTCCTTGTCTATCACCAGAGCCTGGAGCTTGCTCAATCTCATGTCCACTGAGTCAGTGATGCCATCCAACCATCTCATCCTCTGTTGTCCCCTTCTCCTACTGCCTTCAATCTTTACCAGCATTAGGGTCTTTTCCAATGAGTCAGCTCTTTGCACCAGGTGGCCAAAGTATTGGCGCTTCAGGCTCAGCATGAGTCCTTCCAATGAGTGTTCAGGACTGATTTCCTTTAGGATTGACTGGCTGGATCTCCTTCAGTCCACGGGACTCTCAAGAGTCTTCTCCAACACCACAATTCAAAAGCATCTTTTTGGCAGTCAGGTTTCTTTATGGTCCAACTCTCACATCCATACATGATAACTGGAAATACCACAGCTTTGACTAGGCAGACCTTTGTCGGCAAAGTAATGTCTCTGCTTTTTAATATGATATCTAGGTTGGTCATAGTTTTTCTTCCAAGGAGCAAGCGCCTTTTAATTTCATAGCTGCAATCACCATCTGCAGTGACCTTGGAGCCCAAGAAAATAAAGTCTGTCACTGTTTCCATTGTTTCCCCAGCTATTTGCCATGAAGTAATGGGACTGAATGCTATGATCTTCATTTTTTGAATGTTGAGTTTTAAGCCAGCATTTTCACTCTCCTCTTTCACTTTCATCAAAAGGCTCTTTAGTTCATCTTCACTTTCTGTCATAAGGGTGGTGTCATCCTCATATCTGAGGTTATTGATATTTCTCCAGGCAATCTTGATTCCAGCTTGTGCTTCATCCAGCCCAGCATTTCACATGATGTAATCTGCATACAAATTAAATAAGCAGGGTGATGTACTCCTTCCTCAATTTGGATCCAGTCAATTGTTCCATGTCTGGTTCTAACTGTTGCTTCTTGACCTGCACACAGATTTCTCAGGAGGCAGGTAAGGTAGTCTGGTATTCCCATCACTTTAAGAATGTTCCACAGTTTTTTGTGATCCACACAGTCAAATGCTTTGGCATAGTCAATAAAGCAGAAATAGATGTTTTTCTGGAACTCTCTTGCCTTTTGGATGATCCAGTGGGCGTTGGCAATTTGATCTGATTCCTCTGCCTTTTCTAAATTCAGCTTGAACATCTGGAAGTTCTTGGTTCATGTACTGTTGAAGCCTTGCTTGAAGAATTTTGAGCATTACTTTTTTTTTTTTTTGAGCATTACTTTTCTAGTGTGTGAAATAAGTGCAATTTTGCAGTTGTTTAAACATTCTTTGGCATTGTCTTCTTTGAGATTAGGATGAAAACTGACCTTTTCCAGTCCTGTGGCCACATCTGAGTGTTCCAAATTTGCTGGCATATTGAGTACAGCACTTTCACAACATTGTCTTTTAGGATTTGAAATAGCTCAGATGGAATTTCATCACCTCCACTAGCTTTGTAATGAAGCTTCCTAAGGCCCACTTGACTTCACAGTCTAGGATATCTGGCTCTAGGTGGTTATCTGTGTCATGAAGGTCTTTTTTGTATAGTTCTTGTGTATTCTTGCCACTTCCTCTTAATATCTTCTGCTTCTGTTAGGTCCATACCAGGTGTGATTTAGGGAGCTTGTTTTTTTAATTGCATTTTAAACTAATCCTCTTGTTTGCCCTGCTTTCACCCTCACTTCCCAAAATGTGGGATGTCATCCATTCCATGGCTTCAACAGATTCTGCAGTGAAACTGAACTCACTCCACCATCCGCAGAGGATCCTGTTTTCTGGATTCAAGCCCTTTGCCACTCATCTCTTGCCTTTGAGCTTCTCAAATTTTATCTTCTTTATCTTTATTCCTGAAACTTCATTACTAAAGAACATATATTTTTGTTGTTTTCTTTTCAAGGCATTAATACAGAGCAAAGGAAGATACTTATATGTAATCTATATCCTGTAACCAGAAGATAATTATTTTTGTCTTTACATTACTTGTTAACATTCTCTAGAGATAAAAGTGTTTCATTTGTTACTGTTTCAGAAAAAAAAATGTTGGTATTTATCTGGTCAATGAACTTCGAAGTAATTTTTAAAAATCTGTAGGGATATTTTTTTCAAGTGTATTGAATGTTTGTAAATATTTATTGAGAGGAAATGTTACACTATTAAGGATAATTGCTTTACAGTGTTGTATTAGTTTCTGCTAATGCACTTTAATAATGTATTAAATGAATTTAATAATTTAATGATGCTTTGTGCTTTATCATTTTGAACTTTGTACATCGTCTTTTAAGACCTCTTATCGAAGATTTTTGAGATATTCATATGTTTCTAATATTTCTTGCCAAGATGGTTACAAGTTATTTTGAATAACTTAGTAGAATATTAGAAGACAATATTTTATTCCCATTAATTTCCTGAGACTTCCTAATATGCAAAAAATTTTAATTTGTGAATATTTATTTCGTAACTACACAGTTAGTTTTTTTCTAGTAGATTTTATGTAGCTATTTCTCTTGTGCCCTTAGAAGACAAATATTACCTGTAAATAATGTTACTTTTCAGTTTACAATGACCATTCTTATTTTGAAACTCCAAGCCAAATTTTTAACCTCTATTTTTTTTCTTTCCTTCTATTTGCCTTCTCTAGATTTATTATCTGTTATTTTTCAGCTATCTTACAATGTTGAATTTAGTAGCTTTTTGTTAAAATGTGTGTAATGATTTTATATTTATGTGGAACCTTGAATTTATGATAAGCATTTCCTTAAATAATATCATTTTTAAGAATTTTATAAATTATTTTCAATTATTTTTATTTATTTTTTGACATAGTATATCACAGGAATATAATTTTGTTTTTAAGTAATTTACCTTGCTTCTGTGAACTTTCATTATGATATTTAAAGTTATGCTGTATGATGCGTGTCTCACATGATTGTTTCAGAATTTCACTCCATCCTTAGACATACTTTATTTAGGAATTTTATTATATCTGAATAGTTTTTAAAATGTGATGTAAATATTTTCAGATACCTTCTGTTGCAACTACTCAATTGTGACATTGTAATATGAAATAAGCCACAGGAATCATGGAAGTGAATGAGCCTGGCTGTGTTCCAACGAACTTTTTTTTTTTTGCAATAGAATTGGTAGACTAGATTGAAACCGTGGATCATAGTTTGCCAAACTGTGGGATCAATTTATCAGATCCTACTTTACATAGAGAGAAATTGAGGAAAACTCTAAAAATGGCCTGGAAATTTATCATGCATTTTTATGAAGACCTCGTCCTCAGCTTTCTCTTTCTGACCAAGTAACTGAGGCTGAAAAATCAGTTCAGACATGGTCTCTAGCATGGATATGTATTCAGCCATTTCTCTTCCACTACATCAAAATTAATGCCTTCCTTACAAAGATTTTCATCTAGTCTACAACATTTTTAGCTAAATAGGGGGCAAACTGAAATAATTATGATCAGAGGATAAATCTCTTATATTTTATCCTTATATTGGAATTTTCCTTTGTGATGGTGCTGGACATTTTCTGTTTTTCTTCTATATATCAACTCTCCATGCTCTCTACCCTGCTTGTGACCCAGAAGGCTGAACCAGTGGTCACCCATGCCAACTGGCTGCAGATTGTCTTTAGCTGTTGGGAAGCAGGGAGTGAGCTTCTCAGGAGAGCAGAGAGAGGGAAGAGAGGATGACTGAGGTTTTTGTTTCCTCAGCTCCTCTGTTTTCTAAATTTTGCAGTTTCTTTGAGGTGGGTCTCCATACAACCTTCTCTTTCTCTCTGAATTTTACAGATGCTTCTTCAGCCTTTGAGGAATCTAGGACAAATACCTGGATATTACACCATCCCTGTGGTTTCCCTACACATCCTTAAAAACTCCTCAAATTATCCACTGTGTGTGTGTGTGTGCAACTTGTTCCTTACCAAGAATCTAAATAATAGGGTTCGCAAATAAGTGGTCAACATTTTGGCAACCTAAGAGAATGGGTAGTCTCTATTTGTAGAGTATAGAGTTCTTTACATATTAAGTCTTTCATATAATTAAATCTTGTTTCATTTACACCTTTTATTTTGTAATCAATAGAGTTATATTAAAGTGTTACTTATATTAAATGGATTACTACAATTTTCTTGTTTTTTTGCATTACTTAAATGGATTTCTTTGATTTTTTTGCTTTTTATATAATATGATGATGGCTCACAAAAGTTTTAGATTTTAGTTTAATCAATGTAAAATTAATTTCTCTTGCCCTTTTAGTAGTTTTTGATCTTTAATATTCACTCTGATTTGAATATTGTTGCTCCTGTGTTTGTTTGCATTAGACTGATCACATTTTGCCTCTAATTTTTATTGTCCAATATATTTTTATTCTAATTATTTAAATAATGTGATTTTTAACCAAGTTCAGAAAACATCAATTCAATAATAAAGAAAAAATAGTTCTCTAGTAATTCCAACTCCACAGTTGACTGCTATTAATATTTTTATATGTAGAAGCTCTATTATATGGGTGAGATAATTGGAAATGTTGGTAAAAGGAAAAATTCATAAAAGTGGAATATGTATACCTGAATTTTATTTTAACTTAAAGCTTATACTGTATATTAAATCAGTGCCCATCTTTATGTACACAGAAGTTTTTTCTATATGAAATCCACTATAAGATGGTGATGATGAGGATAACAATGATAATATTCTTGTCTTGAATATTTTTCATTTTCTCCTTTTTGTCTGCAAAATTAAGTAGCAAAATCATGGCCTTTGTAATTCCTTGTATCCTTAAGGGGCCTGCTCAGGTGGCCCTAGTGGTAAAGAACCCGCCTACAAATGCAGGAGACATAAGAGATGGTGGTTCAATCCCTGGGTTGGGAAAATCCCCTGGAGTGGCAACTCACTCCAGTATTTTTGGCTGGAGAATCCTATGGACAGAGGAACCTGTCAACTTATAGTCCATTGGGTTGCAAAGAGTTGGACACATCGGAAGCAATTTAGTACACACACCCATATCCTTAAGGACCTGATTTTCAGGCCCTGTATTTAAGAGATTCTTATTAGACTAGAGAGGGATTTGAAATTTTGCAAGTTTAAATCCTCAAGGTATTTTAGACACAGGTAAAATTAAGCTGCTCAGAAAAATTGCCTTGGTATGACCAATAAGCCTTTCATGGTTCAGCTATTTCTGACTATCTCTTATCTCTCACTCTTGCAAAGCCATTCTATCTATTTCACTTCAATTATACTTAAGCATTTGGAGTCTCCGGATGTTGTCCATTTATTTGCTAGCAGTGCTTTCTTCACTATCACGCGCCCTCTTCAATTTGTCTATCTACAACCACCAGTTCATTTGTTGGCATGCATCTTTTGTGCTCTTTCCTTTTAAAGCCATCAATCATTTTCAGTTGAACTCCATGAGGGAAGGGCTTCTTGGAAGCCATCTTACCAATACCACCTTACTCTAGCACCAAAGTGAGCACCTACTCCCCTCTAGGAACCGTCAGAACAATCTCCACCATGGTCTGTGGTCATTTAACCTAGACACTGGGAGATTTCTGTGATCCCACAGTCACTCATTAACAGGGGAATTCCTACCGTTGTGTTGCTCTGATCTGTACAACCCTCCTATGTTACCCAAATCTTTCCATTGTGTTCCCAGAAGTGTGGCTAGTTCACTAGCACTGTATCCTCAGCTTTCTTCCTGAACATCTCTTCTACCTTCTATAGCTTAACTGAACCTAACTGTCCCATGAAGACTCCACATTCTCAAAATGAAGCATTCTGAAGTAACAGCGTGGGTTGATATCCGGTTGCAACCCCCCTTTTCTTGCAAACTATTACTTTTTCTTCCTTTTGCAAGAGACATCTGCCGCTGTTACTACTATTACAGTTACTACTACAACATCATTATAATTTTCCATCTTGCTACTCTCTAATTGCTGTCACCTGGTCACTTTCATCATTTACTAAAGGCAAACCAGTCTGTCATTTAAGATATCTATTATGCACATGTCTGACTTTAAATAACTTTTAGGTCTAACACACACATGATAGATAGACATGGCAGTTGCCAATCTTAGAAACAGTGTAAAAAATAATCCTCTTCCTTATTTGTCTCAGTTGATCTCAGTAACTTCCAGGTTAATTCATTCTGCCTAGTCCTCAATAGAATTGCAATATATTTCATATGCTATGGTTATATAATGTTCTTATTCTGTGATTACATATTCTGAATACAAAGTGTGCATATGTGTGTATATTTCATATATATATGAATGAATATAAAGTCTTTGTACATACATATATGAGAATAATCTGTTTTTGCATTAAGTATTTGTGCTCTCTAAATCTTCTGTTAAATGTTAAAACTGTTTAGAGAACAAGGGCTGTGATGTCTGTGTCAACTTGTTACCAGATTTTATCTTTTCCCAGAGCTCTGACAGGTGAGAAACTGGAATTTTTGTTGGAGAACTTCTGTACTTTAGTTATAAAATCATGGTACTATTCTGGAACATTTTCACCTTTCTTTTTTTCCAAGTGTTCAATAATAAGAAGGTAGCAGGGTCTTTTACTTCAGAACAAATATGAAGATATGTAAGATCATGTTATTGAATAGCCAAAGGATTGCTATGGAGACTAAAGAATGCTTTCAAGCTAGAATAACGACTTTGAATTAAGAAAAAAAAATACTTAGGCACTTGTCCTAGATCAGAGATCAGAGCTGGTATAAGTTGCCTAAGCACTGACTGGCTCTGTGTTTTTCAGAGTGCTATTTTGTGAAGTCATATGATGACCAGATTTCTAAACATAGACCTTGTAAATCAGAGGGAAAAATCCAAAGACATTTTTGTACACCAAGGTCAGATGAAAATTTCCACTGTGTAATACTTTGTTTGATATTATCTGCCCTTTGCTTAAACTCTGGGGAGCAGAGGAGGAGGTTTAATTAAGAAATTCTAATGGAATATTTATAGAAGTAGTAAATAATCAAATCTTCATTATTTAGCTTGACATTTGGTCTTTCCTATCTTTATCTTTGGATTATACTCTCCTCTTCCCTCTTTCATGATCAGACATGCCTCACAGTGCCAAGACCAGAAAAAGCCAAATTTTACCCTGGGAAAAAGACTACAGAATAGCTGAGGTCAGAGACTAGTTACCTTCTATAACCAGTTATGGAATTTTAGGGATAAGTACAAAAAAATAGAGCATTAGATTAAAAATACGTAAAGATACAGCCTTAAGAATTAGACTGTCACTCTCCTATAACACAAGCTCTCTCTACATTAGGCACTGATGGGCAATATAGGTGGTTGCTTTTGTTTGGCAGAAAGAAAACTACTTACAGATACTTTTAACTACAGGCGTGCTCTCAGCTAGGCACACTACTGAAAATATATTGATAAATATGTTTAAGTTGGTGCAAAAGTCATTGCAGTTTTTCATTGTTGACCTTTGCCATTTAGTACTTGAATACATTCATAAATATATGTAGTTATGTTATACATCATTTTAATGAGCATTTCTCACTCTATGTTTTTTTAATGACATTGCTTGCTGTTTATTTTATATTTATTTTATACTATAGAAATGATATTAGATAAAAAGCAAATTTGAGTGTTTTTTTAATTTGAGTTCAAAATGGGTCATAAAGCAGCAAAGACTACTCACAACAACAACACATTTGGCCCAGAAACTGCTAACAAACATACAGTGCAGAAGTGGTTTAAGAATTTTTGAACAGGTTTAAGAATTTTTGCAAGTGGTTTAAGAAATTTTGCACAAAAATTTTTGCACAAATAAGGAGCCCAGTGGCTGGTCATCAGAAATTGACCATGAACAATTGAGAGCAATCATTGAAGCTGATCCTTTTACAACTACCCAAGAATTTGCTGAAGAACTCAATGTTGACCATTCTATAGTTGTTTGGCATTTGAAGCAAATTGGAAAAGTGAAAAAGTTTAAGTGGTGCCTCATGAACTGATCAAAAATACAAAATATCATCATTTTGGAGTGACGTCTTCTCATTCTGTGCAACAACAACAAAGAACCATTTCTTGATCGGATTGTGATGTGCGACAAAACAGGATTTTATACAACAGTTGACAACAGCTCATCAATGGTTGGATTGATAAGAAGCACCAAAGCACTTCTCAAAGCCAAACTTGCACCAAAAAAAGTCATCGTCACTGTTTGGTGGTTGGCTGTTGGTCTGATCCACTACAGCTTTCTGAATCCCAGAAAAATCATTACATCTGAAAACTATGCTCAGGAAATCTATGAGATGCACTGAAAACTGTGATGCTTACAGAAGGGATTGGTCAACAGAAAGATCTCGATTCTTCTCCATGACAATGCCTGACCACACGTCACACAACTAACACTTTGAAAGTTGAATGAATTGGGCTATAAAGTTTTGCCTCATCTACCATATTTGCCTGAGCTCTCGCCAACCAATTACCACTTCTTCAAGCATCTGGACAATTTTTTTTTTGTGGGGAAAACACTTCCACAACAAGTAGGAGGCAGATAATGCTTTCCAGAATTTGTCAAATCCCGAAGCACAATTTTTTATGTCCCAGGAATACACTTATTTCACATTGGCAAAAATATGTTGATTGTAATGGTTCCTAGTTTGATTGATAAAGACGTCTTTGAGTCTAGTTATGATTTAAAATGCACAGTCTGAATCCACAATTACTTTTGTACCAACCTAATAATTTCATGTAACTATGGGGATTCATGACAATCAATGTGTAGTGAAAATTTTCCTTAAGTATTTATTCAAGTAACTGAAGCAAAGGAGAATAGAATTAACAATTACTGAATACAGAATTATAGGTTTGGGAGATTAGTGGAACAGTAATCAGCAAGGTTTCATTCTATAAACACATTCTTGCAAAGTGATACTTAATCCCAAAGGAATAACCTCCTGCTCTCTGTATTGTGCAGGCATAATTAGGAAATATTCTTACTAGTCAAGAATATTTACTGAATAAATATATGTTAATAATTGCAATCAGAATAAAATGTTTTTGTGATTTCATATTATTATTCCTCTGTGACCTGTAAGTCTAATGATTACTACCTAAATGGAAGTTCACATTTAGGTAAAGAACTAAAAATGAACAAGTCATTTTGAATACTTAAATTAATTTACTTTCAATTTTTTAAGAAAAGGAAACATTTATGCCTTTACATACTAAATAAACAGAGATTTAAGATATATATTTAGTTTATATAAGCATAAATAATGTTTTGAAGTATTATTTGAGTAATGCAGTGTGGGAAACATACTGTATTGAAGTCTCCCCTGAGACACACTCTAGAACCGGTGATTATGTAGGTTGAAAAAGGAAGTCTTTATTCCTAAGGGGGAAAAAAAAAAACTTACAGATTTCCAGAAAATGTCCTAGATGAAAAAAGATATCTCTGTCTGAAAACACAACCAGCTTTGAATTGAAAATGTAACTCTTAAATAATGCCTTAATTCTACCTTTCCTCAAATTTTAATATAGCTACACCAGTTTCTTTTAGCTAATGTTTTTATCATATGTCTTTTTAATTTTTCAGTCTTTGTGCTTTACATGTGTCACATTTAAACAAGATGTAATTTTATTTCCAGAATATAATGCTCTTTGTGAATTTGTCTCTTTGTTCGATTAATTTCAGTGTAATCACTAATTTTTATCATGTTAATGAGTACTTTCTATTTGTCCTGACCATTTTGTGATCTTTAATTTGCTTTCCTTTGTTATTTATAAGCCATGCACTCTTATTGTTTTAGTGTTAAACCAGATTACATGTCCTTGGTTAACTAAAATCTAGCACTAATCTTCAATTCTTCTCTCTTTTCAGGCAACACTAAAATCTTAGAATGTTTGCTTTCCATTTTTTTACTTTATGAAGATTTTTATTACTATTTATGAATATACTCTATAGTTAATATGGAATTACATATGTTATTTTTAATAATTTGTCAGGTTTTTCCTTTCTTTTTTTTTTTTACTAGATCACAGATTTACTGGCTTTACCATTTTTCATTCTTCTGTGTATCTTCAACCAACCATGGCCTTTATAGTTTCTTCTGGATGTACAACATCCTTTATTATAATATTTATTTTAGTGCAGTCTGTTAGGTAACATACTTTTTTCTGAGTTATGGAAAGAAAATATGTCTATTTCATTTTATAGGTTGGCATGTATTTTCACTAGTTAATATTTTATTTGGGTAATGATTTTCTTTCAGGACTAAGAATATGTCTCTCCACTGTATATTGGCATTGTTTGTATAGAAATCATTTATAAATGCCTACTACTACTCCTTATAGTCTGTTTTCTTTTTCTAGTGACAATATTTTGTCTTTGTCTTTAGTTTTTGTACTTTTACATATGTTATATGAAATTCTCTTATCTATAAGTTGATTGCATGTGCAGAATAAGATTGCCAAATCTGAAGGTTGATATATTTTTATTAATTTAGGAAATTTCTTAGTCAAATCTCTTTAGTCTTGCCCTATCTTCCATCTCTTTTCTTTTTG
The DNA here is from genome assembly GCF_019320065.1 of Cervus canadensis. NCBI lineage: Eukaryota > Metazoa > Chordata > Mammalia > Artiodactyla > Cervidae > Cervus > Cervus canadensis. The sequence goes on from NC_057405.1 coordinate 29,313,524, forward strand.
GGATGCCAATTATATGTACATTATATCTTTTACCATGTTGCATCTTTTCTTTTTTTCTATCTTCTTATTACTTGGTGCTTTTTTTCTACTTACTTTCTCCTGACTTTACATTCTAGTTCTGTAAGTATCTCATGAGTTGTATTCAACCTCCTGTGACACTCACTCCCTGAATCCTTAATTTCATGTACTATATGTTTTTTAATTCTAGAATTTATTTTTTTCTCTTTTTAAGTACATCTCTTTCCAGTTCTCTCTTTCAGTATTCTATCTTGATCTTTATCTTTTTAATGTAATGATAATCTTTTTTTCTTTTAAGTCTGTATCAGATAATTTCCCTTTCTAGAGCCACTGATTCCATTGTTAGTTCTTTTGCTGATTTTAATTCATGTTACTCTTTATATGTGTGTCTCGTACTTTTTGATTTTGTAGTAAATAGTTTGGAAAAAAACAAACATTTTGAGAGAAAGAATAATATTTTCTCCCTCTGGGGAGAATTTTTTCTTGGCTCATCCTGAGATGACTGAAAATGTGATATTATTATAGGCAAACTTCAAGAATTGGAATTTTTTAAAATTTAAAATTGAAGTTAGCTACAGTTTGTGTGAATATTCTTGTATGTTCCAGCTCACCCTTATTTCTTGGGTAGCGTTTTGCCATTCTAACTCCAGATAGAGAGTGGATTGCTAGAAACACCGTTTCTCCATGGGCCCTGTGCTCCAACATTTAGGTCCTAGATGCAGGAGACAATCAAAAATGCTACCCAGCCTTTTAGTTGCTTTGCCCATATCAATAAGTCAGAATGTCAAGGTCATTTATTGGCCAGTTACTTTCTTCACAACAGTTTTAGTTCTTTGGTAACTTCTATTAGATTTTATATATACTCCAGGCTAAATTTTTTTGGCAGGTAATTTGATATAAATTATCTAAGTTTTTAATTATCTGAGGTCAATATTTAATGTATTTTATAATCTTTCATGGCTGTCTCGATGTTCTCTATTGGAGAAACTGATAGCCTTTTCTGGGTTCAAATTCTATCATGACCTTTATTAGCTTTTAAATTTGGCAACTAATTGCACCCTTCTTACCTAAATCCCTTCAACTATAAAAAAGGGACAAACTGCATTTTATTCATTAAATATCAAAATGTATAAAGCACTAAAAGCCATTCCTGATATATATGAATTGCTATGTATTATTGTACAGTTACTACTTGATATATGCTGATTGCAGCATGTTCTTTAATGCACCTTACCTTTGTAATATGTTTCTCTCTTGGTCAGCCCTCTTTCAGAGTTTCAGAAGTAAACATATTCATTTATTAAATAAAAAAAAAGACTGGTTATGGCATTTTTCTGAAATTCAAAAACAAAATAGTTATATTTCTTTTTCTGACAGGTATTACACCTCCTTATTACATATGTATTTATATTTCATCTAGTAGCTTTTCCTTTCCATTTCACAGGGTATCATATAATGTTAGATTTGAATGGGCACTTTAGTTCAGTGACTCCAAAATATTTCGCTGGCTACATCAGAATTGTGTAAAAGTTTTGTAAAAATCAATCTTGGGAACAGCTGACCCAGGGTATTCATATGCATTTATTCTTGAATAGTTTTCAAGAGTTGAACTATAACACATCTTTTCTTCATTATGCTACATCACCCATGCATCTTGCTCAATTGCCATTAAACGCACACATTTTGTTCATTTCTAGAGGATGCTGTATGGTAATTTTCAGGGTATCATGATTTCGTTTTAAAATCTCAGTACTTGGAGCATTTTTTAAATTCGGTAATAAAGTGTGAAAAAGTTAATTCTGCTTATGGTCTTAACATTGTGGTGGTAAAAATGTCTTGGGGAAGTATTTACTCTTTTCTATACTTAAAAATTGAAAACCCCACCATTGAATTATTTAAGCAATTTGAATTCTATAAACTGCATTCCCACATAATACATTTCAAATATGAAAGCATCAAAATATAGTAATATAAGTTAAGAACTTATTTATGTTTCAGCATAAGCCTTACTTCTTATTTTTTCAAAGGTAGACCACAGTTCTCTAAATTGTGATTTAAAGAGGCATGGTAAAAGGACAAAAATAAATTTATGGATTTCATTCACATTGCATGTCAACCCCATTAAGTCAGTCTAAATACTCATAAGGCTATTTGATAGAAGTATAATATTTTTTGTTTGTTTGTTTACCAACATTTAGAATGCATTTAGTAATAGGGCCCATAATCTCTTCATTCTGTCCCAGACAGGTCTTATTCCACCTACACTGAATATTTTCATACCAAGAAGTACTTATCTTTCAAGGCACTAATCCTTATTGCATTTAATTACCTCCATCCTTACTTGTCATCATCCCTAAAAGACATTAAATCTGAAGAGAACAGGGATCTACACTTGTCTGATCTATCTAAGCATAACTTACCCCAGGCCCAGTCAAGTGTCAGGCATATGGTATGTTTTAATAAATAGCAATAATTTTTTAAAGCAATTGTTTGAATGATTCAATAAATGTATCTGCTCTTCAAGACCAGGAAGGTATATGTGACTGAAAGAGAGTTGCTAACTGGAGTTTAGATGAATGGTTACACGTGGTAGATGTTTTTATTTCCCCAGAGCTATTTCTGCTGAATAAAAGTCAGTGCTCAAACTTAACTTTGAATCACAAAGACTTTAACTTTGCTGTTTTTCATTTTTATTTTTTAAACTAGTGTACATCTGAGATCTCTGACCTAGTGGGTGGTGATAATTATAAAGTGACATAAGAGCAAAACAAAGGTCAAAATTATTCTGGCAAAAAGCACACCGCACCGTGCTTTGAGTAAATATATCAGTTAAATTCATAGATAAAATAGCAATTCAGTGCCATCTATATCCATTATAACTAATTTGCACTTATCCTCTATGATGACTATCTCATTTGTAATTTAGAAAATAAAGATGTGAATTCCGAAGATTATAATTAGCAACTGAAGTTGAATAATTAAACCTATCATAGCAGAAGTTTCCTTTGAAGAAAGAGAAATGATGTTGCTTAGCAAGATTAAACTTAAGAAAGTTGGTCATTCCATTTTGAGGCTACTGAATACAGTATGCTTCTTTAATTTATCTATATTCATGCCTGCAACAAGATACAAGCTTCAAAGAATATATATGCATACATATACAGAGAATATATATATACACACACACTTGCATACACAGAGAACACACACACATATGCACACATTAAGCATATATTTGAGGAGAGCTGCTGCTGCTGCTGCTGCTAAGTCACCTCAGTCGTGTCCGACTCTGCGCGACCCCATAGACAGCAGCCCACCAGGCTCCGCCGTCCCTGGGATTCTCCAGGCAAGAGCACTGGAGTGGGTTGCCATTTCCTTCTCCAATGCATGAAAGTGAAAAGGGAAAGTGAAGTCGCTCAGTTGTGTCCGACTCTTCGTGACCCCATGGACTGCAGCCTACCAGGCTCCTCGGCCCATGGGATTTTCCAGGCCAGAGTACTGAAGTGGGGTGCCATTGCCTTCTCCTTGAGGAGAGCAGAAGCTATCAGTTCACTAAAATGTTATGTGGATGGTGGCAAGGTCGGTGACAATTCCAAAATTCTATTTCCTAAAGCTTAATCATGCTTCTTGAAAACTATCCCTCCACTGTGAAGCAAGAGGGATAACATTTATCAGGTATGGCTCCCTTCATGCTCAGCCCTGTTCTGTGTGTCTTATATCTGTTCCTTCATTTGATCCTCACAACAGTCCATGAAGTACGTATATTATTATCTCTACAGATGAATGAAATTTTTTATTTTCAACTTCCCAGGCCCAGCTATTCTCTGACTTGCTTCCCCAGAAACTTTTATATATGTATATATAAATATATACATGCATGTGTATGCAAATATATGCTCACTGGTGGATGCAAATATATATACATATGTGTATATGTGTATAAATGCATACATCCATAAATATATATACATCCATATATATAAAAATATGTATAAATATATACATCCATAAATATATATATATATGTATATACATGTGCTAAGTCACTTCAGTCATGTTCAACTCTTTGTGACCCTATGGACTGTAGCCCACCAGACTCCTCTGTCCATGGGGTTCTCCAGGCAAGAGCACTGGAATGTGTTGCCATGCTCTCCTCTAGGGGAATAGCCTCAACTCAGGAATCAAACCTGTGTCTCTTGCATTGACAGACATATTATTCACCACTAGTACCACCTGGGAAGCCCAATATATACATATACATACATATATATATACATATATATATATAGAGAGAGAGAGAATATACATAGTATTGCTGTGTTTACCTTTGAACACTGTACATTGGTATATTCTATCAGTCATATTTTATCTTACTTTTTAAAAACTAACATTATATTTTAAAAATTTTTTGTTGAATTCAAACATACAGAAAGTGAACAAATATTAAGTGTGAAGCTGGATAAGTTTTTGCCTGAATTATGGGCCCTTAGAACCTCATGTGTTCATGATTGTAGGTGAAATCAGCCCAGGAAGCTACTTGAGTCTTCATTCAGTCATCATCCCCTTAACTGATTTCTGTCACCATAGATTCAATGTGTTATTACTTTAACTCTAAATAAATGGGATCATATTTCCTTCAGCATTATTTCTTGTGAGATTTCTCTGTCTAATGTGGAGCACTGATTCTTTTATTTTTACTTTCAATAGAATTTTATGAATGTACTACAATGGTACATTTCTATTGTTGTTGATTTTGAGTTATGTCTAGTTTTTTCCATACTGTTGAGTATTTAAATTGGCATTGCCACTTTGAAAACCATTGAAACGAATATGAGCTACCAAATCTAGTGATCTAATCTGCTAAAGCAGAATGTATTATACCCTCCAAGCCACTAATTTCACTCTGAAGTGAATATTCAACAAAACAATATATATACACATATGCACAGAATGTTCAATAAAATATTATTTATAATACTATCATTTATTTTTCAGTTCTAGCTTGATAATATATGAACCTAGTTCTGTCACTTACATTGTTTAAGATTATTCACTGTGTGAATATTAAGATTTTGTTTCTCTTGTTGTACATAATATTGCAATGTCTCATGGTACACTTCCACAGAGTTGCTGCAAGGCACACACATACCCAGAAGTTAAATTGCTTGATGTTTTTAGAATCAGCATATCTTAAAAAAAAAAAAAGAAAAAAAAGAAAAGAATCAGCATATCTTAATCTCTACTCAATATTTAGGAAAAAAATATTTCCTAATTTGTTCCTACTAGAACCTGTAAGATTTCTTATATTTCACTTGTTTAACACAACTGGAAATTGTTATTGTTTTTTGTAACATACTTTGTGGCTATACTTTTCATGAATGTAGTTACTGTTTTGCATTGAATTGGGTTTCTTTAGTTAGTAGTGGAATTAGAGAACTGCATGTGGATGGGAGCATTTGTGATACCTTTTTAGAAATCACTCAACATTTATCTCAACTGGGTTGTCTCTTTATTTGGGATGATATAAGGAAGTTTTTCTTACATTATGTGTATAATTCTTGCATCTATGTATTATAAAATATTTTTCAGATTGTATCTTTCCTTACTTTTGATTTCTAAAGTCTTTCAGAAGACAAAAAATTTGTTTTCTTGTTGTTGTAATACATATAATTATATTTTTATTTAGTGAGATTTGCTTTTATATTATTAATAAATATCTGTTTCAATCCCAAAAAGAAATCTCTAGGAAACATTTGCCTATATTATTTCTCATAATTTTAAAATTTTACTTTCCAAACTTATGTCTTTTATCAATCTGAATTTTATTTTTTAGAGGCATTCTGTAGGAAATCTCTTATTTTAAAAAATTTTCTCAGAATGACATTTGTTTCAACATGTATTAAACAGTTAATTCTGTGCCATTTGGCTTATACGTAACCTCAGTCTTATACCAAGATAGTATACACACTATATAAAACTTTGTCTTTTTTTTTTTTTCTTCTGGAAAACAGACAACTCTTGTGAGAAGTTTTGCTTGAAATGAAGCAAAAGAATGGGATGATACCTGGATTGAAGTACTAATTCAAGTCATGTCTGTTCTAGCTCCAAAAAATCTTGATTATTACAACCTCTCCATAGCCACAATTTCAAGACACCATAGACACAGCTTCAAGACAGATCTCCTTGGTCCAAGGTACTCTCGTCTCCTACACAAGCCACTATTGTCTTCACTCAAACCCACTACTCTTCCACTTTCCACTTTGGCTTTCACATCATTGCCCTCCACTCTGTTAAACCTATTATTTTAATATATTTTATCCCATAATAGTAAGAAAACTATAATAGCAGCTGTTCATTTACTCATCAAGCATCCAGATTCTTTATTGCTGCTCTGAAATCCTCTGGCTGCTGTCGGCTTGACGCTGGTTTCCCTTGTGACAATATGCCTGCCTAATGTGATCAAGAGGTATGCTCCCACACGGGAAGGTACAGACCTATTCTTCACAGAGAAGCCAGAGGAGATTTTAATCCTTTAAGTTAGCTGTTATTAAACAGGATGATTTCACTCTTAACTCCCAGGGCACATTTGACAATGTATAGGGGCAGTTTTAAATGGCAACCCACTCCAGTATTCTTACCTGGAGAATCCCATGGATGGAAGAGCCTGGTAGGCTACAATACACCAGGTCACAAAGAGTCGGAAACGACTGAGTGACTTCCCTCACTCACTCAGGGGCAGTTTTGGTGGTCATACCTGAGGGAGATGTCACTGGCATCTGTCGGACAGAGACCAGAGGGGCTACTACACATACTGCAATGCAAAGGGCAGTCTTCTGAAACAAGGAGTTATCTGACCCCAAATGTCAATAGTGCTGAAGCTGAATAGCCCAGATTTGGCCAAATCACATCAGTCTCTTTGCAGCAAGCCCACTGATGTTGTTCCACTGTTTATCAAAATAAGTTTATATTCTTACAGTGGACCACAGGGCACCTCATGATCTGGTCTCTACGAAACTCTACATCTTCATTTTGTTTCACTCTCTGTCCAGTATTCTAGATACATTGTCTTTGGAAGTTTTCCGAGTTTCTGCCCCTAATGACTCTATTACCTTTTCTCCTATATTTCAGCCTCCTGTAAGTTTCCTTCATGGAAAACCACGATGTGTAATTCTATATCTGGTTTTTTTTTTTTTTCTCTTCCAAACCATATCTAAATAAATCTAGAGATTCCATAGTATAATTGCTTCATTTGCAGTATACTATGATTATTTGGGTGTTCATTGGAAGGACTGATGCTGAAGCTGAAAGTCCAGTACTTGGCCACTTCATACGAATAGTTGACTCATTGGGAAAGACCCTGATGCTTGGAGGGATTGAGGGCAGGAGGAGGAGGGGACGACAGAGGATGAGATGGCTGGATGGCATCACCGACTCGATGGGCATGAGTTTGAGTAAATTCCGGGAGTTGGTGATGGACAGGGGGGCCTGGCATGCTGCAATTCATGGGGTCACAAAGAGTCGGACACAACTGAGCAACTGAACTGAACTGATGATTATTTCACTATAATTAAAACATAGCAGATCTACAATACACAAACACATATGCAATTTACATATGCATACTTAAGAAAACATCATAAATATGTAAATAAGAATTAAATTTTGGCTAGTGAAGAGTATTAGCAAACTTGTTTTCTTCTTTTTGCCTATAGATATACTCTAAGTTTTCTACAACAGACACAGTATTTTTGTAATAGGGTTGTAAAACTATAATAAAATAACAAGTTTGCAAAATATGTTGACATAAAGTCTTAAAGATTATTGTGTATAATGACTTTTTAGATCATAAAGGTTTCAAATATCTTGTTGAAATTATTCCCTTATAACTATTTAAAATAGTGTATCATGGAAACACCTGTGATTATTCAGTTCTCAATAGGAATAGTTTTTCCTTCAGCAACAGGAAGCCTGCTCTTTCATTGGTAGTGGGGTTTTCATGAATATGTGCAAGTACTTGTTAGGACATATTTCATAACAATAGCAATTTATTTTTTTCAAACCACAAAGAAGAAAATATTTTACTATTCACATAGTTAATTTTATCATTGCAATATTAGCATTTCATTTTATGTTTAAAATAGATTTTTAAAAATATTACATGATTATTTTTCATCAGGTTATAGTGTAAACAGAAAATACTCATTGGGTATAATTTTATTTGTTCTCTTAAGTGCTGGCTAATTTTCTTGGGATACAATTCACAAAATATAGGAAAGAAAACTGTACGGAGTACAGGGTTAAGAACTATGAAGGAACAAAAAGGAGAATGGTCCCAGTGATTAGAATAGTGAAGAAAGTTCCACAGAGCCCTACACACACTGGACCTGGGTTTCCCTGAATGAACAGGACAAGGGTAGGTGAGAGACAGGGTATGTGAAGCAAACATAGCTGATTTGGTGACTTATATTGAGATAGTAATAATATATAATAATATGGTAAATAAACCTCAAACCAATGGTCTCTTACACGAAACTCTTGGGTCTCAATGTGTTTCAGAATTTAAAGCTTATAAGAAGTGAGAAACATAATACTGAGTTATAATTCACTCTATAATACCCAGTGGGGTCTGGAACAGGACCCTGTAATCAAACTAATCAATTTCTCCATTAAAGTAATCATATTTGTACTAATTGAAATAAATATAGACTAGACACAGTCTCACATCAGTTCAAGTTGGATTTTACTGTCAGATGAATTCAAGTTGGTTTAAAGGTCTGTTACAAAAGAACTATATAAAACCTATCATTCAAGTTTGTAGAATTGCAAACAAGATGTTGTCAAAAGTAGGTAACATTTGTTGATGAATTACCATGTGCTGGGCAAGTACTTTATATGAAAAAAACTCTCTAATTATTACTCTACTTTTTTTTTCCCCCTCAAATGAGGGAGAAACAGAATGGCAGAGTCAACACAGCTAGAAATGTCACATAACTAGAAGGTGATGGAGCAAGGGCTGAAATGGAAGCGATTTTTGGTATATTGCCTCTCTCATAATATATTTCAGCCACTTTTCTGTAGTTTGTATGCAGGATGTGAATGAAGAAGAGTTTAGGGGTGAGGTCAAAGAGATAGACAGGATTCAGGGAAACTGTAAAGAAGTGAGAGAAGGGACACAGTGGGGATTAAATATCTAATGGTTGTCCTCAAGGAGATTTTTCTAATCTATGGGTTATCAGTTCTTTTCCAACTATTCTCATCTGTCCCTGCAATGAAAAAATTTGCTAGGAGATATATCAGAGTCCTTTGGACTGCAAGGAGATCCAACCAGTCCATCCTAAAGGAGATCAGCCCTGGGTGTTCATTGGAAGGACTGATGCTGAAGCTGAAAGTCCAGTACTTTGGCCACATCATGCGAAGAGTTGACTCATTGGAAAAGACCCTGATGCTGGGAGGGATTGGGGGCAGGAAGAGAAGGGGACGACAGAGGATGAGATGGCTGGATGGCATCACTGACTCAATGGCATGAGTTTGAGTAAACTCCGGAAGTTGGTGATGGACAGGGAGGTCTGGCGTGCTGCGATTCATGGGGTTGCAAAGAGTCAGACATGACTGAGCGACTGAACTGAACTGAACTGAACTGATATCAACAGAACAAATAAATGCAAGAATTATTTGGATGTTAATTCTTCTTATTCTTAAACGGATTTCACTTATAGTTCTTAATCCTTTCATGCCCAGAGGAAGCAGCTTAAACCAACTTCTTGGAACTAAACTTTACCAGTGTCAAAGAACAGCTTTTGAATATCCGAAATGCCCTTGGAAAGCCCATGTACTTATTTTGCCAAGAAAGATGGAACTCCTGGGTTACTTTTCTAAACTTGAAAAGACATCTCAGGCTACCAGGAGTGGGGAGACTTCTTCATATCCCACACTACCTGTAAAGGGATGCCAAAGTGATCAATGCTGGTCCCTGGAAAGCTGTCCACTGCTCCATTCATGGTTCAGAGAGGAAGGAAGCCTGACTCCTCGGGTGTATCCGTGGTATAACAGGAAGGCGCAGAGCCAGAGAAAGAAGTCTGATTTCTATGAACAGCACTCTTATTGCAGTGTAGCAAAACTAAGCCAAGCCACTTTTTTTTTTCTGGTCACAATGTCCTCAACTTTATAATGAGAAACTATGAACTAGAAATAGATGCACAGACATAGAGAAGAGACTTGTGGTTGCCAAAGGGGAAGAGTGGGAAGAAAGTATTGAGATTAGCAGATGCCAGCTATTATATGTACATGATGGATAAACAATAAGGTCCTTCTGTACAGCACAAGGAATTATATTCAGTTTTCTATGATAAACCCTAATGGAAAAGAATATGAAAAAAAAATATGTGTATAACAAAAAGAGGTAGCAAATGCCAAAAATCAAGGTCTTGTCAGAGATATGATGCTGTTCACTCATTCACATAACAGCTCTTTGTTGAATAGCTACATCTAGTTGAAGTTGGGTGTTACAAAAAACAATAAAAAAATTCAGGGTTTCTTTGCTCATAGAAATCTCAGCCTAGCGGGAGACAAAGACAGCTAAATTGATCACATAATCTGTGTCCTGATGAATTTTGTGGGACTGCACAGGAGCTACCTAACTCAGATTCAAAGTAAAGTTTTGCAATAATGAAAAATTATTTAAAACCCAGTGCAGATTTAATCACAGATCTCTTCCATCTGTGAACAGCATAGTTCCTTTCAGTTCAGTTCAGTTGCTCAGTCGTGTCCAACTCTTCACAACCCCATGGACTGCAACACGCCAGGCCTCCTTGTCCATCACCAACTCCTGGAGTTTACCCAAATTCATGCCCATTGAGTCAGTGATGCCATCCAGCCATCTCATCCTCTGTCGTCCCCTTCTCCTCTTGCCTTCAATCTATCCCAGCATCAGGGTCTTTTCCAATGAGTCAACTCTTCACAGCAGGCAGCCAAAATATTGGAGTTTCAGCTTCAACATCAGTCCTTCCAATGAACTCAGGACTGATCTCATTTAGGATGGACTGGTTGGATCTCCTTGTAGTCTAAGGGATGCTCAAGAGTCTTATCAATCTTTTGAACTGAACCACAGTTCAAAAGCATCAATTCTTCAGTGCTCAACTTTCTTTATAGTCCAACTCTTACATCCATACATAGCTATTGGAAAAACCATATCCTTGACTAGATGGACCATTTTTGGCAAAGTAATGTCTCTGCTTTTTAATATGATGTCTAGGTTGATCATAGCTTTTCTTCCAAGGAGCAAGTGTCTTTTAATTTAACGACTGCAGTCGCCATCTGCAGTGATTTTGAAATCCCCCCAAAATAAAGTCTGTCACTGTTTCCATTGTTTCCCCATCTATTTGCCATGAAGGGATGGGACCAGATGCCATGATCTTAGTTTTCTGAATGTTGAATTTTAAGCCAACTTTTTCACTCTCCTCTTTCACTTTCATCAAGAAGCTCTTTAGTTCTTCCTCACTTTCTGCCATAAGGGTGGTGTCATCTGTATTTCTGAGCTTATTGATATTTCCCCCAGCAATCTTGATTCTAGCTTATGCTTCATCCAGCCCAGTGTTTCTCATGATGCACTCTGCATATAAGTTAAATAAGCAGGGTGACAATATACAGCCTTAAAGTACTCCTTTCCATATTTGGAACCAGGCTGTTGTTCCATGTCCAGTTCTAACTGTTCATATTAGTGGGAGGTTAATCACTTTAGAATGCCTTCTGATCTATCCTATAGCAGAGATTGATTAGTAAGAGATAAAGAAAATGCCTCCGCTGATAAAGAATCCATCTGCAATGCAATCTGAACCTGGGTTCATTCCCTGGGTTGGGAAGATCCCCTGGAGAAGGGAAAGGCTACCCATTCCAGTATTCTGGTCTAGAGAATTCCATGGACTACATAGTAGCAAAGAGTCAGACACAACTGAATGACTTTCACTTTCACTTTCAAAGAAAAAGCACGGATTGGGGGATGTCTCTGTGCTCCTAGACTGATGCTGGGAGCAGATAGTACTTTATCATAGTAGGCGAGCCTGAGTGAACTGGGGAGTTAATTCTGTGTGATAAAGCAAAGGACATTGAAATTTTGCATCAGACAGATTGTTGCACACATTGGCAGGAAATGGCAACCATAACACTTAGAGAAAGATGGTCAAAGTTTTAAAGTTGAGTACTTTGAATGTGTTTAAAGCTCATCTCTTACTTCAAAATGTTTAATGAAATCTGTTATACATACAGATAAGTACAAATGAAGTCATCTTGGGAGATACCGAAGAAAAGAAGTAGGCATAGAAATGCAGGGCGAGTGTGGAAGAGAAGGTAATAAACAGCTGTAGGAATTGAAAAATGTGTGAAATCCAGAGTTCAGCAAAGATGATGATTCAGAACCAGAAGGGACCAGGTGACCTTAAGTGCTTGTGTCACAGAAATTTCAGGAAGGTCTTTGGACTTTGCCTAAAGTGTAGGGTAAGAGTTTGCATACAATATAAATATCTTAAAGGAGAGGAAACCCCAGTTGGTGGCAGGGTTACAGCATGGGAGAGAAAAGGGAAGACAGAGCATTGTTAAGACTCCACATGAAAAAGTATACGAGTCTGCCAAATGCCCACTATGCTCTTCTTTGTCTCAACGTGATTCACAGAATAGGGAAGATGTGTGCTCTCACAGAGTAAAAATAGTTCAAAGAAAGAACTGCAGTTTTTTTCTTTTCCATAAAGTTTTAATGATCAGATTCCATGACTGATTAACCTGGATATGCACAGAGCTGAGAAATGAGAGAAGCCATGTTATGAAGCTCATGAGTGTCCACTTCTAAGGCCTCTGAAGAGTGTTCCCCTCTGGAGCCACTTGACTGAAATGAGGGGTCACCAGAGATTGGAACTGGAGAGTGGGACTTGACCCAGGGTAGCTCTATCATCAGAGCTGACTAAATTGTTATCTTGTGTCACTTTATACTAAATTTCTTTTATTCCAACTGTATTCTAGGACTTTCTTTTTTTCTCATAAGGCAAGAAATCATTTAGCAGGTCATTTCTTGAAGTGCGTTGTTGCAAGCTGAACATAGATGGCTTGGACCTTATGCTAAGGTCCTAAGCTGAGGCTAAGGTCCCTAAACTTCCCCCTCCATTATGTTTTCCTACTAGATTAGATGGTCCAAATGGGAAGGCAACATGTCTATATTGCTTTCCAGCGACAGGGCCTTCAACTCCATCATAGTGTCTGTCACATAATACAAACCTTTGTTTAATATCAATAACTATAGACAATTAAGACACTCATGCAAGAATGATGGTGAGTTTCCACATGTGTAACTTCAGTTATAGATTTACTATGAAGATAAGCTTCTCGTGAGACTATTTTTTCTTCTATAATGATAAGCTGTATTGATGTATGCAATATACATTCCTTTTGACATAGAATTTCCGATGAATTGTAAAAGTGAGGTTAAGGTGCTAGATGCCCTTAAGATTAGAAACCTGAACAAAGCTAACTAACTCTTCTGGGACAGGAAGCAAGTGAGTTTAGCAGTCATATGACATATTTAAACTGTAAATTGAGTTGAGTGACCATTGCTTGCAGAATTAAGCTTCCGCGATTCTTTACCATTTTCTTTGACATTCATTCCACTATTTCATACTCCAAATTTAGGTTCATATGAAAGTACACATGAAGTCTGAAACTCTCAGAATTTCATCCTTAGTTATATAGAGAAATTTTGCTAATTAATACTCACCTTCAAATTTAACAATGAGGGGCTAACCTTGCTAAATTTATCTTTAAAAACTGAAACATCATAGTGATTAATTTTATCTCAGATTTTGAAAATGCGTTTTCCCCCAAGGTCTGAATGTCCATTTACTTTGTCCATTTACTTAATTTACAAACAAAAATTATTAAATCATTGCTGGTTTGTGAGTGTCCTGCCATACACCAATGTGTTGCTACTTGTCCTTCTGAAGCAGAAAGAATCTGTCTTTTTCCCCTGTAGAATGGGACTTCAAAGCACCACAGCTCCAAATAAAGGCATAATGGAAAGGCATTATGACATTTTAAAATACACTTTGACGGATCAGGTAGTGCTTTTGAAGTGAACTCAAGAAACATTAATTTTTTATGGTTAACTGTCTGAAGCATAGTTTGACTACCAAAGGTAAACATATCAGTAGGAAAAAAAAAATCACTGGGCAAAAAAAAAGACAAAAAATAAAATGCAAAGAGATTTATAATCAGATCAAAACCCATTAGATGACTCTCATTGTCACTGAGGAAGGATACACATATGTTGAAAGTCTATGGGAAATGAAGAATTGTCTGTATAATACCGCAAATAATCTAGTATGATCTCCAAATTATTATTTATTCTATTATTCAGCATACATTGATAAAGTAGACACACTGTTACCAAAGAACTCACCTACTTTAATAATTTGTACCATATAGACATAGGTTGTGTATGTGTAAAGTTAAGTAAATAAGTAAATGTTGATAAAAATTTAGAAACTATAATTGATATAGATTGGGCGCCTGATGTATCTAAAGACAACCAGACAATTGTTACTTTATTTCTCTGGCTCTTTTTCTCCTGCATCTGCTGGAATTTCCTGGAGGGTGATGGATAAAAGGGTGATGCACAGACTCTCTTTTTAATTACTCTGTTCTGTTATCAGACTTAGCTCTCATAGCAAGCCATCTTCCTCAGTAGATTCTCAACTATTATCTATCATCAGCTAAGACTTGTTTTCTTTTTTCAGTAGGTATGGAAAATAGAGAAGTGTGCTTGAGGCTTTCATGTAACTGAGAATGATCTGAGACTCTAGGGGAAATAACTGTTTCCAAATAACCAAAAATAAAACAGTAACAAAAAAAAGGTACATCTTCTATTTTAATAACTTTCACCACCTATCTGAAGTTTTGTTTTGAGTAAGGTTTTCCAATAAGAAATTCCAAAGATTCTCTATGATAACCCTATATGCAAAACAGAAAAAGAGACACAGAAATACAGAACAGACTTTTGAACTTTGTGGGAGAATGTGAGGGTGGGATATTTCAAAAGAACAGCATGTATACTATCTATGGTGAAACAGATCACCAGCCCAGGTGGGATGCATGAGACAAGTGCTCCGGCCTGGTGCACTGGGAAGACCCAGGGGAATCGGGTGGAGAGGGAGGTGGGAGGGGGGATCGGGATTGGGAATACATGTAAATCCATGGCTGAAAAAAAAAAAAAAAAAAAAAAAAAAAAAAACATAAAAAAAAAAAAGAATAATAAAGTTCTTAAAAAACCTTAAAAAAAAAAAAAAAGAAATTCCAAAGATTCTCTTTGGAATCAAAAATATTTTATTCAATTTTATATTATTATTGTCTATTAAAAGGCTTGCTTCAGAATAAGAGCTCCATAATGTTAAACGAATGGGTTTATGGAGTGAGGAGTAGATGGATGGAAGAACAAATGGATAGAGAGTTGGGAGAATTAATGAGTGGATGTATAGACTGATGTATAGAAAGGTATCTTCAGAAGTATTAAATAGACCTGAGTTTACACAAAGCAGAGTCTGATATGTATGTTTTCTGTAGCTTCAGCTGCCCTTAGTTAAGCAATTATATTCTTTTTTTTCTTTTCTTGTTATGCTATTAACAAATACAGTCTAAAAATACTATAGTGAAAATGTACAAGCACACCTCATTTTATTGTGCTTGACAGATATTGCTTTCTTTACAAATTGAAGGTCTGTGGCAACACTACATGGAATAAATCTTTCAGCACATTTTTTCCAACAGCATTTGCTCACTTTGTATTTCTATGACATATTTTGGTAATTTATGTGAAATTTCAAATTTTTTCATTGTTATTGTATTTGTTATGGCCATCTATGATCAGTGATCTTTGATGTCACTATTGTAATTGTTTTTGGAGCATCACAAATGCCCATATAAGATGGAAAGCTTAATGAATGAATATGTGTGTTCTTACTGCTCCAGCTGGATTAGTTTTTTTTTTTTTTCCCAACTCTCTACCTCTGCCCGGGCCTTCCTGTTCCCTGAGGCATGACAACATTGAAATTAGGCTAATTAGTAACTCTACAATAGGTTCAAGCGAAAGGAAGAGTCACATTTTTCTCACTTGAAATTAAAAGCTAGAAATGAGAAAAGGCATGTTGAAAGCAGAAATAGGTCAAAAGCTAGTCCTCTAGTTGTGAGTATTAAGGACAAGTTCTTGAAGAAATTAAAAGTGCTACTCCAGTGAAAACACAAATGATAAGAAAGTGAAATAGCTTTGCTGCTGATATGAAGAAAATGTTTGTGCTCTGGGTAGATCAAAACAGCCTCAATATTTCTTTAAGTGGAAGTCTAATCCAGAGAAAAATCCTAATTCTTGTCAAATTCTGGGAAGGCTAAGTGAGGAGAGGAAGCTGCAGGAGAAAAAAATTGAAACAAGCAAAGGTTCTTTCATGAGGTTGAAGGAAAGAAACTGTCTCCATAACATCAAAGTACAAGATGAAGAAGCAAGTACTGATGCATTAGCTATTCAGAAGGTTTAGCCAAGAAAATTAATGAAGGTGGTTACACTAAACGGTGGATTTTTCAGTGTAGACAAAATAGGCTTCTATGAGAAGAATTTGGCATATAAGACTTTCATAGCTAGAGAAGAGAAGTCAATGCCTGGCTACAAACAAGCTGACTTTCTTGTTAGGTACTAGTGCACCTGTGACTTTAAGTTGAAGTCCATGCTTGTTTACTATTGTGAAAATCTTAAAGACTTAAGAATTATTCTAAATCTATTTGACCTCTGCTCTCTAAATGGAACGATACAGTCTGGATGAGAGCATATCTGTTTATAAAATGGTTTACTGAATATTTTAAGCCCACCCTGCTCAGAAAAAAAAATTTCCTTTCAAAATATTACTTCTTGTTGACAATATAACTGGTCATCTGAGTCAGATCCAGAGGTACACCAAGATTCTTATTGTTCTCATACCTGCTGATACCACACCCATTCTGCAGCCCATGGATCAAGAAATACTTTCCGCTTTTAAGTCTTAATATTTAAGAAATACATTACCCAAGACTCTCGGTACTACATGTAGTGACTCTTCTGATGGACCTGGGCAAAGTAAATTGATAACCTTCTGGGAATGGTTCACCGTTATAGATACCATTAAGAACATCCTTGATTCTCTCATGAGATACCCTGATTTTTCCTTTATTTATCTGCCTTCTAATTTCCTGCATTTACTGGTATTTCTTGGAGAATGTCTAAAAGGCATGCTGAAAAAGACAGGTTAAAAATCTTTGGTACTTACAGTCCAATACTGGAGAAAGAATAATAATAATATACAAATGAATATAGAATTTGGAGTTGTAATAAATGAAATTGGCAGGGTCAGTTGTATATGGAATGATGCGGGAGGAAGAATGCATTACTTCCATGCAGGCATGTTCAGAGGAAGTCTCTGGGAAGATCTTTAAGCTCAGAAGTGAAGCAGGAGAAGGAGACAGCCATACAAAGGGCCAGAAACACACACATTCCCATTCCAAAGAAATGGAAATAAGCCAAAGTAAAATTGACAGATCTAAAAAAGTGAAAGAAGCCAATGGGACTAAAAATAAATTTATCAAGGTGCAGAAAACCAGGGGTTAGCCTGATTATGGTCAGATCATGCCATGCTTAGCAGGATGATGAGAAATGTGTGTTTTACTCTCAATGCAATTAACTAAATCTTTTAAGTGAGCCAGTGGCATGATACAATTTACACCTTTAAAATATTATGCTGGCTGCTTTGTGGAGAATGACTTGGAAGAAGCAAAAAAGAAGTACTGAAAAGAGAGTACTTTTGTGCTTGCTGAGAGGAGAGATGGTGGGGGGATTGAAAATGGAAAAAAAAGAGAACCCAGATCCATTTTGGAGGTATATTAGAAAAGACCTGAGAAGGAGTTAGAGAGGAATAAGATGATTTCTATGTTTTCTTTTCCTAGTACACCAAAGTAGATGCAGTGCTTTTTCACTAAAGTGGATAAGACTGAGGGAGGAAGGCATAGGGGAAAATCAGAGGTTCCGTTTTGACATGCTAAATTTGAGATATTCATATGATGGCTAAGAGTAGATGTTCATAGAAAAAGGGACGGGAAAAGTGGCTGCCAGTAGAAATAGGAAGAAGTTGGTAAAAATGGTATGAAATTTTACTTGTGAGTTGAATGAGGTCTGAAGAGATAAGGTATAACATGGTGTATCATTGACAGCACTGCATTGTATAATTGAAATTGTGTAATTTACTGAGAGTAGAACTTAAATGTTCTTAGAGAGAGAGAAGGTTAATTTTAAAAAGTAGATGTTGAGTTCCTGGTTGGACATAGGAACCCAGAACTTGTGAAACAGAAAATACAGGGAACCCATGCTGAACTAATGATATTTAAATCTCATTCTTGTGGGTAGATAAGATTTCCTAGGGTCTAAGATTCTACCTGGAAAGAGTAGGGACCTTAAGACTCACCTTTGAGGAATCCAATCATTTGAGGTTGAGGCAAAGAGGAAAAACAAGCCAATAAGCAAATCAGAATAGGGTGGTGTCTTTGATGTTGGGAGACTTTCAAGAGAGAAGACCCTCCTACCTTGTCAAGAGTTGCTGACACAGAGCTCTTGAAGGATGCAGGCAGAGAAGTATATGAGGACTTTGTTCAAATAGAGTATGTTTGATGAGAAGATTCAGTTAAGTGTTAGGAAATAACAGAATCCAAGTTGGAATGGACTTGAGAATTTAGGGAAGGGAGGAAGTGAAGATTATATATAAACATTTTTCTTACTGCTAGCTTCCATTATTTTCTGCTAAAGGTTTTGCTGTTGTTACACGTATACAAAATATACAAAAATATGCACAAATATAGAATCCAATTTTCCTCCTTATACCAAATACACCTGAATCATGATTATTTTATACATAGTAATATATCTAGTATCACATATCATATAGAGTTTGTTGTTCTTTTCATATTAATAGCAACATTAATAGCAACAATACAGCATTCCAACATATGACTATGTCATACTTTATTTAATCATTTGAATTATTCTTTATCTTCTTACTATACATAATATTGTGATTATAGGTAATTGGAAACTCTATATTTAAAAGTTTTGCCCTCCTTAATATTTGTGCTAATTTGCATGTCTTGTTGCGATGTAAACAGATGATTTTTTTCACAGTTTAGCCAAAATTTGTGCATTATCAAACTTTTTTGCATTTTTCTAATCTGATACTTTATTAAAAATATCTTTGGATATTTTTAATATATTACCATAAAATAAGTGAAATTTACATAATATAAAATTAAACACTTTAAAGTATACAATCCAGTGAAATTTAGTACACTCACAAAGTTGTGAAATGACAACCTCTATCAAATTCCAAACATTTTTATCATCTGAAAGAAAATGAAACCAAGAAGGACCTGTGGGGCTGTCCCAGGGCTAGACTCCCTTATCCCCTGTCTGTCTTTTGTTTGTAGGAAAGCTATAGTCTCCTAGGCCTTCTCTGAGTTCCAAAGAGCAAATTTAATTAGAGATGTGAGAAAATGCAGAAGCAAAGGAAAATAGTCAAGTGAGATAAAATAAATAAAACAAATTCAAGGACCTTTATTTCATTCTCAAGGGCCATAGATAATATTTTGACTGTATCTTTGAGTTGTTTTATAGATACTAAACCCTTGCCTGGTGGAAAAAGTTAACTGCATGATGACTGCAGGCACATAGATCTCAAGAGTTGGAAGGATGATGTTGTTAACTCCTGAAATACCACATTGATGCCTCATCACAAACCAGTCAGAAGAAACGTGCATAAGCTGATCAGGCACTCTGAGATCCTATTCCATGCCTTGACTCTAAAAAGCCTTTCCCCAAACTCATTAGGGTATTGGAGACTTTTAAGCATAAGCTGCTCTTTCTTCTTACTTAGCCCTGTGTTGGATGCCTTGCAATAAACTCTGTATTTTCCTTCCCTTCAGGTGTCAATAGATTGGTTTTGCTGTGCTTTGGGTAAGTAATCTAAGTTTGGTTCAATAACAAAAATCTCATCCCTGTTAAGCACTCCTACTTCATTTCCTCACCTCCTGAAAGCCCTGGTAACCACCAATCTGCTTTCATTTTTTATGGATCTACCTATTCTGAATATTTCCTATGAATAGAATCATATTTTTGTGTCTAACTTCTTACACTTAGTACATTTTTGAGGTTCATACATTTTGTAACATGCATTTGGTACTTCATTCATTTTCATGACTAATTAATATTCCATTTTTCATATATGTAAAAAGCGCAATTTGTTTACCCATTGGTCCATGGTGGACAGTTGTATTTTTGGCTATTGTGAATACTGCTGCTATGATTATTTGAAGTATCTGAGTATCTGTTTTCAATTGGGTGGTATAGGTGTGGAATAGAAATTCTGGATCGCATGATAATTCTGTATTTAACTTTTTGAGGAGATGCCAAGCCATCATCTACAATGATTGTACCATTTGACACTCTCACCAGCAATGTATCAGGATACCAATTTCTCTACATTCTTGGCAACGTTTGTTATTTTTCTTTTCTTTTTTCTCTTTTTATTCATAGCCATCCTGGAGTGTGCTGTATGATATCTCATTGCGGTTCCTTTATCTGTTTATGGTTACATGGCTGTGTTCATTATGATAACTTATTAAGCTGCCAATTAAGCTGTGTGTTCTTTTCTGTACATATTTTATTCCAATAAAATATTTGTCTATTGAGGTATAGATACATATTATACATATTTTTAAAATGTTTATTAAATCGACTCCCTTAATTAAATGAATTTCCACATCTATTTGTCCAAGGCAGTCAACTTGAAAGGCTGTAGAATTTGTTCCTTCTTCCAAGAGGACACACTTGGCACTTCTCTTATTATTTCTATTTTACTTGGCCAAGTATTTATATTTGGCATTGTAGGCCCAGTGACACCTGAACTTTTCACTTTTTTATTCACTTTTATTCTCATAAGCTTCTATCTCACACAGACTGTGCAAATCTATCCAACAGTCTACCCCATCTTAGAGAGTTCAACCTACTTTCAACTCAGAATGCTTATTTGCAAATGTAAATATTTGGGGGCTATTGAAAAATTACTGTGGACTTCTTGAGAACTTCAGTCTTTAGTCTGAAATATTTAAACATGTAATTTTAAATGCAATTATTCTTAATTTATGTGATCACATACAAATGATACTGTAACTCAAATATTATTTGGCCTAATGATGTTGGAATATGCTTAAGAGTCACAAAAATTATTTTTCATGCTTCTTCTCTTTCTTACCACATAGGCATTTCACCTTCTCTGCTTATTGGCTCTTCTACAGATTTTATTTAATTTTTACTTAATTATATTAAAGTTATCTTTGGTTATAGTTGAGATGTGGGCAAGAAATACTAAAAAGAGGAAGAGGATATTCAGTTGCCTGAGAAAAAAATAAAGAATGAGAAAGAAAGAAAAGGGGGAAAGAAAGGGGAGAAAATGAAAAGGTCCATAATATGTGCAGGGGCTTAGGTGAGGATTAATAAGAGAACTTCAATTTTTCGAGAGAGGCTGAGAGGTGTAAGCAATACTGGAAGGTAGAGGAATGGGAGCGAACCTTTCCATGGAGCATTATTTTGAAATATAAGTTGGATTGATATTGGTGTCCTCTAAACATGCCAATAAAAAATGAAATTAACTTTTGATTCCTTTTGTTGCTGTGTCATGGTAATTTAACAGCCAATGAAAAGTGGGTTATGAAACACTTCAGCTTATTTTCAGTTTCTTTTTTCTTTTATACACTATTACTGAAAATAAAATAAAATAAAATTCAGTATTTAAAAATTCTTGTACATAGGCTATTTCCTAGTGGCTCAGATGGTAAAGAATCTTCCTGTAATGCATGAGACCTGGGTTCGATTCCTGGGTTGGGAAGATCCCCTGGAGAAGGAAATGGCAACCCATTCCAGTATTATAGCCTGGGAAATCTCATGGACAGAGGAGCCTGGTGGGCTATAGTCCATGGGTCACAAAGAGTCAGACAAGCCAGAGCGACTAACACTTTTACTTTCACTTTCATATAGCTTGAAGAGCCTGAGAATATGTTTGCTAACCCCAGTTTGAAAAATACAAGGACTTTCCCAAAGTTACCAGCCCTGAGACAAAATTCAGTTAGTCCTTCTTTGCAAAATATGAAAATTACTGAAGAAAATAATCAGTTTTCCCATGAAATGTTACTACATTTTCTTTCTTTTTTTAACTAAGGAGAAACCTAATATATCTCTACAAGGTCTATAAGAAAAAATAGAAGCAGTAAGAAAGGAGCCTTCTTCAGCCACACAGGGCAGTGAGGGACATAGCAGCTCTGGATTCAAAATCTAAGTGGAGGTAAAGTTGTAAAGTTGGTAAAGTTGGAGGTAAAGAAGGGCTCTGGGGACATCCCTGGTGGTCCAGTGGTTGGGACTTTGCCTTCTGGTGCAGGGGGTGCAGGTTTGATCCCTTGTCAGGGAGCTGAGATTCCACATAATTCATGATCAAAACACCCCACCCCCCTCAAATAAAAAACACAGGGCAAAAGCATTGTTGTGATGAATTCAATAAGACTTAAAAAAAAAACTTAGGAAAAGATTTTATAGTATTCAAAGAAACCCTTAAAACAACAAAGAGAAGGACTTCAGAAATAAGGTTAATTTACAATTTATCTCTCTTCTTAATAACATATATGTGTGTATATATATACAAATATATTAATATATGTATTCTTTATTGTTATTTCTCCTGTGTTCTATTATTATAAATATATGCATATATATTATAATAAATATATATATATAAATATAACTACAGAACAAAAATATTTCAAAAACTTTTTACATTTTTTTTTCTTGTAGCCATTTCAATTTTTCTGTTTTGGGTGTGTATACATATATGCATATAATATTTTAGTTAAAATAAGCAAACAATGTAAACAAGCAAACAAACCCTAAACTGGCAAGCCTCTACCTCTCAATAAGAAATACATATATATATTTCTCTGTAACGTCCTTGTCCATCAAACTCAGTTATAGGAATGTTCATTTCTAATAGGGAGAAAAGAATATAGATAGTGCTTGCCAGTTAAATGATATGCTGAATCTGACTTCTCAAATAGTCAATTGTGACTACTCTATTCTTTTCTTTTTCATTCAGCCTCTCCTTATAAAAGAAATGCTATTTTAAATTATTTGCCCAATTTATAAAAGTGTGTTTGTGGCCAAGATTTCTGGACATATGACTAGTTTTAATCCATCAAAGACACAGTTGTGTCTGGTAGCAAACCACATTCTCATAGTATTTAATCAACTATTGTTACATGCACAAGAGTTCTGCTTCCCCAGCAGCAGTGGACAAGTCCTTTTACTCCTGTTATTGAAGTTCACATCAAGTGTTACCCAAATGAAACAACTTTGTACAGCTACACAATGTTAACTCGGTTTGAGCGTGCTCTGAAGGTCATTCCCTTTGTTCACCTTCTTCCTTTGTTCTTTTCATCATACCTACTCTTTTTGTACTCTCCCTGGCAATGAAAGGAATACATAGAATTCTAATTCACTGACTACCTTCTACAGAAAAGTCTTGCAACATGCAAAGCTTATCACTAATATAAAAATAAGTAAAAAAATGAGATTGTCACAGGGCATTTTCTTTGCAGTTGTCAAATAAATGAGTTATGGAATAATTTTAGGGAATTGTGAACAAGGCTGATCAAGAAAACCCTCAAGTTAAAGATAAGATTTGAAAGGAAACTTGCAAGAGGTGTAAGAAATCAGTCCTGAGAAAAGAAAATAGAGCATTCCAAGAAAAGGAACAGAAAAAGCCATGGTGGGTTTCCCTGGTGACTCAGATGGTAAAGAATCCACCTCTTAATGCAGGAGACCTGGGTTGGGATGATCCCCTGGAGAAGAGAATGGCAACCCACTCCAGGATTCTTGCCTGGAGAGTTCCATGGACAGAAGAGTCTGGTGGGCTACAGTCCCCATGGTCTTACAAGGAACCGGAGACAGCTGAGCAACTAGAGCTACCTTAGGGGGAAATGCAGCCTTCTCAGGGCACCTAAGTGCCTAACGACTTTATTTATTTATCTTTTTTCAAGGGAATTCAAATTTTATAACATGAAGAATTCATAACAAGCTTTTCCATCCTTAAGAGCAAAGGCTATGGTAAATTGAAAATGGCTTTCACACCTTAATCAAGAGGTATTATCTTTAGTTTTTTCTTACTTTAACAACTTATTCAGGAGGGTGCGGTGAGGAAATACTAAGGCTGTGGTGAGGGGATCAGCACTTGGAAAGATCAAAAAGGCAACCCAAGAGCTTAACCTTCAGAGTTTCAGAAGTGACAGAAGCTTCACCTTTGATTACAAAATGATAAGAGAACCTGATTTTGGAATATTCTATAGATTGTTTTCACTTCTAAATTAACTGAACTAATAAACAGGAGCAACTTTAGATTATTCAAAATGATTTAATCCCCTTTGGACTGTGCTTTTATATTGAAATTAGAAAAAAATTATGTTTTCTGTGACACTGAAGGACTTAGATTATGAAAGAACTCTGGAGTTTTTTCTTAGTTCATCTCCATCCAAAAGATGAACAATACCTCCTGGAAATGTGTATTGCAAAACTCTAATAGATGAGTCCTTTTACTGGAAAAATTTGTGGTAGACATTTTTCTGAAGCTCAAATAAGTTAAGCATAGGCTATGAAGATTTGGTGTTAAAAAATTAAATCCCAAAATTATTTTTTGTGATTACACTAGGCTGTTGGTTTAAAAAAATTCTCTAAAATAAAAATCCCTTTGCAAATTTAGCAGAAAATGGGTTCCTAAATTCATCAGAGTATAATTTGCAACACTGATTTCACATAATAATTTTGTGATGTGTCTTTGTTTTATAAGGGAGTTCTTTTGATACATTTCTGTTTACAACTGTAACCTTAAAATAAACTGAGAATATCAGCAGCATGCTGATCACTTGTGAGTCACATAATTATTGGTATCAGCCCATAAAAACGTGCAATAGCTTTGAGTCAAAATTTTAAATGAATAAAGACTAAATTAAGCTATTTCCTTGATGAAATAATTGGATCATTAACTGGATAATAATAGAAGTCTAATCTTCATAGATATTTTTAAATTACTGTCTACTCAATGGCATTTGGATTATATCTCGTAAAAAAAAGTTTTGCTGCAAAATTAATACAGTTCACCTAAGTCAGAAATAAACGAAAAACATTTCATATCTTGGTTTTCTTTTCAAATGCATTAGGGTTAATTGTGTGGTGTACTGATAATGATGTTTCCCTTTTAAAAGTAACTGGAATGAGATATTAAAATGGACTTAGTAAAATTTATCACCATCAAAACACATTGCAAATCTGTCTTTATAACATGCTTTATTAGTTGCTGTGCAAACAAAGTTAGATAGACATAATCTATCTCTTGGGAATTTACAATTCAAAGATGAAGATGCTGACAGATGCTACTAAGACAATTTAGGTAAAGAGATAAGCAATAAAAGGAAAACTTGAATAGGTGGGTGAATTTTAAAAAATGCTAATAACAAATAACTTTAAACAATTTGTATCTGAACATTTCTAATATTCTTGTCTTTTAAGTAATTCTTCATTCTTCCAAGACTGTCCCTTAGATTCACACATGAAGGCACCAGGAGGTAGCCGAGACTGATAAATAAATTGTACTTTTGGCTGCATGGAAGAAGAATCATGGGCAAAGAAGTTGCAAAGTCCAAGGAAGAAAAGGAATTTGCTCAACTGCTCAATGTGTCTTAGTGTTAAAGCAGGATTAGGAATGTAAATTTGGTCTTTGGATCCAAATAGAAGAAAAAATTTAATTCCAATTGATCCTCTCGTGGTTTCTTCGTGAGTCTCATATATTTGAAGAGCTTCCCAGGTGGTGATAGTGGTAAAGAATTCACTTGCCAATGCAGGAGACCTGGGTTTGATCCCTGAATCAAGAAGATTCCCTGGAAAAGGAAATAGCTTCCTACTCCAGTATTATTGCCTAAAAATTCCATGGGCAGGCTATAGTCCATAGGGCCACAAATAGTCAACCATGACTGACTGAACACCTCATATATAAAAAGCAAAATCCTTCATTAATCTAAGGTATAAAGTGATGAATTATTTCAGCAGATGGATCAACAACCATTGGCCTTTGTGCCTGGGATCAGGGAAATTTATGATGATCCTGGAGTAAAAGAGAGTATCTCTCTGTGGATAATTGTTCCTAGGATAAAAAAACAGAAAGAAGTACTTTGTATTTTTTTGTAATTGTACTACATATGTTTCCCAAGCAACATAATCCCACATAGTTACACAGAGCAAATATGTGTTCAAACAAAGCTAAACACATACACAAATGGGTGTGCAATTTCTAAGGAGACTGAGACAGGATGGTCATAAAAATGAATCCGAATCTGCCTTATTCTACTGAATCTGCCTTATTCTGCCCTGTTTTCTTCACAGGAGCCAAATTTGATTTTAGAGGAAAGAAGATGAAGCTAGGTTGGAAATTCTGATGAAATCAGAGTTGATTCTTACTCACTTAGGTTCAGAGGAAAAGCAAAAATCTGTACCTGACTTTTTTCAAGCAATAACAATAAAACCATATTTAAAATGTATGAAAGCTCAGATTATAAATTGTTTTGTCTTTATTAAAATTATTTTTGGAATATGAAATTGAGATACTGGCATATTTAATACTTTAAAATATTTAGCAAGAGGTTCATCCTTCAAAAACAAAATCAGGTTAATACTCATTTGCATATGTTAACTAAGCTCCTATTAATTATAGGCATATGCTTCCTAGTATCAATCATAGACAATAAATTTGAAGGAAAAATAGGCAAAAGGTAATCAAATTCACAAGATATATATTCTAAAATTATTACAGAGAAAATCAGTCTTGGGGGGAAAAAAAAAGATTTTAATCAGTCAAAAGTAACAAGACAGAAATTTTTTTAAAAAAAATTTTTATCCATTTGGAGTGCTGATTTTCTCCACCAGCTGTGTATCTTAAAGAACAGGACTATTAGAACAAATATTTCAAATTCAGTATTCTCTGGTTGCATCTCCCAAACTGAAAAACAAACATCACTTTTTTATAAAGAAAACATTTTTATTTCTTTCATTTAGAAAGAAATGATATTGGGAATCAGACTCCTCTAAATATGGAGAAGGCAATGGCAAGCCACTCCAGTACTCTTGCGTGGAAAATCCCATGGACGGATGAGCCTGGTGGGCTGCAGTCCATGGGGTCGTTACAAGTCGGACACGACTGAGCGACTTCACTTTCACGCTTTGGAGAAGGAAATGGCAAATCCCAGGGCCGGGGGAGCCTGCTGGGCTCCCGTCTATGGGGTCGTACAGAGTCGGACACGACTGACGCGACTTAGCAGCAGCAGCAAATATGTTAGAGAAAATAAAACAGAAATAAACCCTTGACTGAAGGAATTTCTTCTAAAATGAAAACAAGGAAATGAAAGAAATCTTTATAGAAAGACTAATAGTCAAGGTGACATAAAAACGACTATAATTATGACTAGGTAAGCCATGGAGAGGAAGTTAAAGATAGAAGTGCCCCAGAAGTTAAAAAGAACTTGTTTCTGAATCAAATCAGTGGCTTAGAGTCAGTTAGTGAGGACTGCTCTTTGTCGAAAAAGATCCTCATAAGCAAATGTGACTTACATAAGTATGAATTTTTGGAATCTTTATTTAGACAAAGTAAATATGAAAAAGTTTTTTAAAAATATGAGGAATTTATTACATGTTCAATATTAATTGACATAAAGGAATTTGCTAATCTTGTTATGTATGAAAAAGCCATTCGCTTTACATAGGAAATTGTCCATACTCTGAAGGTATATGCCGAAGTTTATAGAGATAACATTTAATGATGGCTGGAATTTGTTTTAAAAAATCATAACAACAAAATAAGAAAAATAAAATGTATATGAAGTTCTTCCAAAGTCTTCAAAATTGTTCGTTTAGAAAATGGGGTATGTGGAAATTGATTGCTTGCAACTATTCATAACAAATATTATTTTTGGATGATAAAAGTAATATGTGTACATTTTAGAAATTTTAGAAAATAAAAAGAATTTTAAACAAAAAAATCAGAGTAAGCTGAGTAAGTAAACTCTCTTAAGAGTTTCAGTTACTTATATGCTATTGACAAAAATTTTATATGATTAATTACTATTTCTATTTCTTCCTGATGAAATATGAAGATGTCTTGATCCCTTTATTTTCCTTTTATGTCTTAGCTATTAAAAAAATAGGTTTATGGAATTTTATTTCAGAGTAAAGCTAATCACATTGTCATACTTGAAGAAAATGTTTTTATTTCATTGTTTGTGTTTAACATTCCAAATTTACATGTATTGAATTTTAAAAATTCTTCATATTCTTTTTTTCATTATAATTTATAAATATCCCTTTCTTAATTTAAAAGAATCAAGAACTGTTGTTTAATTTTCTTATTCACTCTGTGGATATATACATTCCACATCAGGTAAAATTATTTCAACAAAGAGATTTTTCTATATCATTCCTCGTATGAAGTTAGTGTGCTAGATGGGTTGCACATTCATTGCTGAGAATTCACTGAACACAAGTTGCTAACATTTTGTCAAATTTAAGAAGTGAAGCCATTTATATACCAGCCCAGAACTCTTAGGAGCGATATGATTAAAAAACTGCCCCTTAAAAAGAAAGTATTCATCACCCAGAGTTGGGAAAAAAACTAATCCATGGGTGGTAAAATGCAGATGCCTTCTGACATACACAGAATAATCTTAATTACAGGTTGCCTGCTTTCTCATTCAAGTTGAAAATTTGAATGGAATAGTATGAATCACTTACTATATTTGTTTATTACTAAACTGAATTCTTGAAAATAAGGACAGTATCTTTTATTGCTGATAAGCACAGAGTATTAGGTACTAAAAAATTTGGCTAAAATATAGAATAGAGAAATTGTTTTCTTAAAATTCTATGATATAACTGAGAATGCCCAAGTCAATCTACATGCAGGTTTAAGATTTCATAAGAATTCAGTAAAATAATTCAGAATTGGAAGTTATTATCAATTGTATTTTAGAAGAGAGCGTAATGTTTTGATAATATGTTCATACATCTTCTATTTTTTTTTCTATTTTTTCTGGTTCCCATTTCTATCTTTTCTTTAAGACCCAGGTCAAATTTACCTGCTTCATTATGTATGTGCCATCTCCCATGTTTAACTGTTGCTGTATTTTATCTGTACACGTTAAGGTCCTTTTTTATTTTCCCCTAAAAACTTAGTTTCTTGACTTCATGGTTCTATTATATTTATTTGTTGTCATTTTTGTTTCCCTTATTGTCTGGAGCATCATACAAATTAAGAGTATATGTATTTTATAAGCATATGAATAAAATGGATAATTATCACAACATGCTCTCTACTACCAACCAAAGAAAGCAGTGGATAATGTAACTAAATGCTCATTTTAAAAGGCAATAAAATATTTTTCGTCATATCTGCATTATTCTTTAATAATGGTTTAGAATGGCTCAGTGAGATTTTTCTTGGGTCCTAGAATTGTTATCAAAATCCAAAACTAGAGACCAAAGGAAATGTATATCCCAACCTGTAAATTCTAAGACCAATTTATGATTAGGGTCAGAAATCTTCTCATAGGATTTGTTGAAACGTGCAAGCTCAGAGAATAAATTTCACCAAGAATGATATTTATTTTGTTAGCCAGTCTGGCACAACACTGGCTATCTCAAACGGATGCTAGTTATAAAAAATCAGTATAGCTATAAAAGTTAATGATATTGTCACTTCTACCCTCCAATAATGTCAGGAGAAGATTAGTAGAGCAAATATTAGCCCTATGCCCTGCCATTCCTTCCCATCAAAACTAATCACTTATAAAAACTGAATGGAGATTGCTTTGAAAAATAAAAGCCTGGCATTGATTTGCCCATTGACCAAGAAACACTGTGATCTTCTCTTGTGCTACTGGTGCAAGATCAAATGGCAGACAGACTGCCTACAGAATGTGGACTGAGACTGCTCCTTCTGGAGTAAGACTGTTGAGAGGAACAGGAGGTGAACCCTTCTTCCCAAAGGTTGACAATTTGACTGTGCAGATTGGACGAGACAGGAAGTTACCATATTGCCAGAACTGCAACCTTGTGTTGCCAAAGAGGTTTGCACACCAGAGAAGGGTGATGTGATGCAACCAGTTTGAAGCCAAGGGAATCTACAGTGCTTAAAGCAGCTCACAGGAATGAGCCTCTTTCTCAGCAGGACAAGTGAGCCATCACCTGTCTACATCAGACCAGACAAGAAGATGAATGCTACTTTATAGGAAACATGTGCTTCCTAATTTGTTGGCTCCCTATTAGGCCCTCATTCTTAACATCTTCTTCATTTCATTTCCTACTGTCTTTGGTTCCTCAATTAAGCTTTTCTTGTCCACCAGTCTATCCCTTATTTTTGCAGACCTCAGTGAGGGTGTATTTTCATGCTTTTTCTTGCTCCCAACATAGGATCCTCCTTCTCGCACCTTCTTCTCAATGATACTACTGCTCCACAGAGCACACCATTTTGTAAATAATTTTTTTTTAAATCATTCCTTCCAATTGAAATCTGGGCCCACCCACTCATGGCCAGACAGAACAGGCCAAATTTCAGCACTACCCTCTCTCTTCCTGAGTGCCCTGCAGCCAAAAATCTGCAAAACAAGTTATGATAGGTAAGTTTAAAATGATATAAAAGAAGAAAAAATGAAAGCCATTCAAATAATCTTCATAAAAGCTTCAAATCTATGAAAACTTAACATTTAATATGAATTATAAAAAGTATATATACAGTTTAAAGAAATAAATAGGTTATTCACTCAATTAACTCTTTGGCAAACTGATTTTTGGGAGAATTGGTTTTTGGTAAACTGATTTTAAGCCAACTAATTTCCATAGAATTGACCTTGAGCTCTGTCTCAACTTCAGAAATTAAATTAGAGAAGGAACAGGAGCATGACAGAAGACCCTGTCTTCCTCACTCCATTCCAAGATGCTATGATCAGGGAGGGATTTCAGGGAAGGAGTAGAAAGAATTTCAACCAGACATGAGACTGCTATTTAAATGAGGAAGGCCAACTCTCAGCAAGTTAAGTAAGTTTGTGTGAATACTGAAAGAGATGGAAGAATTATAAAATCTGTCTGAGATACCATTAAAAAAATTTTTAATTGCTATGTAAGGCCAGAAGGACAAAATTAAAGGTGATGACTGCAAAATAATTTAAACTTTCATTTTGTATCCACAAAAAAGATTCCCCTATAATCAAGGGAAATCATTTGGAAATAGAAACAAATGTGATTTGACCAACTTCAACAGAGCAAAATTTTATGGTCTGTGAAAATCAGCATTTTACATTATTTAACTACATTTTGTTTACAAAACTCCTTCTCTGTAAAGTGTCTCACTTCATTGCAATTTGAGAAAGTTGAAATGTACTTATGAATTCAAGAGATTAACTAAAATATAGGGTGTTTTTACTTAACTACCTCCTTAGAGCTGGATGTTGAATCACTTTTTTCTTGTGCATTCATCCCTCTGCAACGTCATGACAGTACCTCCCATTGAATAAGACCAAAAGTCATTGTCAGAATGGTCCCCACTGCAGAAACACACAATGGCCAAGTTGATGTCAGTAGTCATTGGTGCCTTCCATTTCTACAGCACACAATTGTGGTGAAAGAATCTAAGTGGGTGAGCATATTGTTATTATAGATTATTGTCTTTTATCTGACTTACTAACAAATGCATTAAGCTTAATGTTATTTGCTGCCCTAGAATTTCAAAAGTTTTAAATGTTATATTTTGTCCTCATTTATTTTATATAAGTAATTTAGTCAAGCGAAGTCTATAAAAGTTTTATAATTTCTGACCTGTCATTTGGAAATGTACCTAGGGTCATGGATATGGTTTTGGTGTGGTCCTTGTAACTCTCTTGGGGTGTGGATACAGGGAAGTATCAGGGATTTGGAGAGGGAATCCTTTGGCTATCTTTATCTGTGGTCTTTTCATCACTCTATTTCTCCATTAACAATATCTCCATCCCTGAAACTGACTTCAAAGAATCAGGGAAAATACAACTCCCCATTTACCAGTTACCATCTCAATTCCTCTTGTAAATATTCACATACATTTATTTAAATGAACTTCTTATTAAAGAAGTTTTCAGGATCTGTTTATTTAAAGCTTCCAGGAGTAAAACTAAAATTGCACCCTGTAAGGAAACTCAGGTATAAGAACTTAATATTGGATAGCCACTCTAATCTCTCATCTATAAATGATTATATAACTTCACTGACCACACAATGGAGATGTACACACAGATTTTTTTTTTTTAAGTGAGCCATTTTTAAAGTCTGTATTGAATTTGTTATAGTATTGCTTCTGTTCTATGTTTTGGTTTTTTGGCTGTGAGACATGTAGAATCTTAGCTCCCCAACCAAGGACTGAACCAGCACCCCGTACATTGGAAATTGACGTCTTAACCACTGGAACTCCAGAGCAGTCCCCACAGATGTCTTCTAGGCTAGTTAGTGTGTTCCACTTGAACAGTTCTCTCTCACAGTTGCTTCGCTCAGCCCACCCAGCAGCCCTTCCTTGCTGTGTGGTCTTTTTAACTTCCTTTCACCTTGCTAAAGCTGGCTCAGATGGTAGAGAATCTGCCTGTAATGCAGGAGATGTGGGTTCAATCCAGGTCAGGAAGATCCCCTGGAGAAAGGAATAGCAACCCACTCCAGTATTCTTGCCTGGAGAATTCCAAGGACAGAGGAGCCTGGTTTTCTTTTCTTTTTTATTCAGGCTCTGGTTACCTGAACATCTAGACAGGTCAAGTATATCTTACACAGAAATGATTAGCTTTCTTTTTTTTTTTTTTTTTTTTAAAATAGCAGCCCCTACAATATAGGACTTGGCATATAAGATTCACAGTCTTTACATATGACCAGCAATCCTTCTGCCAGTAATTGATTTTACTATGTTCAAAGGTTACTGATGTCTTTCCTGACCTCAAGTTCTCTTTAAGTGTCTTTTTTTATTAACTTGATATTAGAATGTAGGAACTTTTTGTGGCTCAGATGCTAAAGAATCAGACTGCAATGTGGAAGACTCAAGTTCTATTCCTGGGTCGGGAAGATTCCCCAGAGAAGGGAATGGGTACCCACTGTAGTACTCTTGTCTGGAGAATTCCCTGGACAGAGGAACCTGGAGGGCTACAGTACAGGGGATCACAGAGAGTTCAACATGACCGAGCAATTAACACTTTAACATTTTTAGAATGTACTCTGCCCAAACCTTAATTCTGTTTTCTGTCCCTTGCTCACTATGGAGAGAGAAGGCATGAACTTCCTTCTCTTCTTAAATAGTTAGCTGGAAGAGAGATATACAATGTTGGTGGTTTTTTTTTTTTTCTTTTTCTGAGTTTCTTATAAGACTGCAACCTGCATTGGAAGTCATGCTGTAAGAAATGACAGAGGATAATCTGATTCTTTCTCCTTCCTGAAAACAATAGCTTCTGTAGTGATGAGTGGAACTGTGTTAGTCAACTCAGAGGGAAGACCTTTTTTGCTATAATTCTTTCTCTTTTTAATCTCAGTTGTTTACTCTGTATAAAGGTCCTAGTGCCTGAAGGATGGTAGTTCATTTTTTTTTTTTTTTTTTGCTATGGTTGGTTTTATTGTGTTCTTAGTTTGAAATATCATCACTTCTAAAAATAGATACGTTCATATTTTTCTGATTGAGATAATTTTGTGAGCACAATTGCTTAATTTTCCTTCTTCCAAATTGCCATGGAAATGTTGAGCAAAATATGAATCCTGGAAAATATAAATATAGGAAATATTAAAATATTAAAGATGTTTATGTCTATATGGTGAGATTATAGTGAGTTTTCATGTTTTCTGTGTGTTTTTACATAGTGGTATTTATTTTAAAATTTATAATCTAAAAGTTTGTACACTGCTTTAACCTGCTCCCTTCATTTATTGAATTGTTACTTGTGTAATATCTTTTTACACAGTCTTGGTAAGTCTTATTAATATTATTGTTGTTTAGTTGCTGTCATGTCCAATGCTTTGCAACCCTGTGGGCTATAGCCTGCCAGGCTCCTCTGTCCACGGGATTTCCCAGGCAAGAGTTCTGGACTGAGTTGCCATTTCCTTCTACAGGGGATCTTCCCCACCCGTGTATTGAACCTGAATCTCCTGCATTGACAGGGGGATTCATTACCGCTGAGCCACCAGGGAAGCCCTTAATATTATGATTTTTATCTTAAAGACCTATTATGTCATTACAAGTATATATTTCAGATATTATATTGCTAAATGCCTGAAACAAAATGATTGTATTAAAGCAAAATTTTACAAATCCAAATAGACTAGAAATAGTAATCCTTGATTTCATATTTTTCATCTAAGTTTTTTTCTAACAAAATATAAATAACCTTTGTTCCCAAATGCATAACTGTGTATTATCTTAAGAAATTTAATTTTAAAATTGAATTTTGTAAATTCTCAATGTTGTTCATTTCACAGTGTTTTTATCATGTATCTACTGATCTTTTCTCATTTTAATGCCTATCTAATGGCTTTTTCTTTTCAGATAATTTTTCATTACTAGTTATCCTAATTGATTATTTTATCTGGTATTTATTTCCTCATTTTATATATGTATATATATGTGTGTGTATATATATATATATATATATGTTTTCCTTTATCTCTTGGGGCATATTTATAATTGATGTTCTATAGTTTTTATCTGATATTTTCTCTTTAATTTTAGGTCTGTTTACATTAATTGATTCTTTTATGACTAATGATAATATTCACCTCCCTTTGTTCATGTTTAATAATTTTTTGAGATATGGAACATTGGTACTATTAGTTTGCTGGATGCATTGATTTTGTTATGTTCTTCTAAGCAATATTAGAGTTTATTTTGGCAGGATGTTAGCTTCTTGCAGATCATCTTGATTCCATCAAAGGTTATATTTAAGATTTGATAGAGGAAGTCTATGAAATCTTGCTTTGAGAAGGTTATCCATTCTACTACATTGTGATTCACCTATCTTAATTGAATGATGTAAGTATTTCACTACATAGCTTCACTCTGACTCACTATAAATTCGATGTATACTAGCCCTGCATAAGTTTTAGGACCTGCTAAACTCATAGGCATCCATCACTCTTTGTCTGTCCTTGTGCAGTTTTATTCAATATATGTGCAACTGGAATGTACAGTAGACTTGCAGTGATCCATAGGCAGATTTCTGGAGCTTTCTCACAGTATACACCCAATATATCATGACCCATACCTTTTGGCATCTTGGTCTTCCTGTGCTTGATTTCTGTGTCCTCAGTTCAGTGAGGAGACACCTTCTGCTTGAGCTGTTTCTCCTTAACTGAGGTCTGAGATTGCTTCAAAGTGTAAAATCAGAGTTATAGGACCTGTATTATTTGTTTCCCTTCTCTTACACGTGAAACTCTGGTGTTGCATGCTGTCCAAAGCTTGAAAAAGGCTTTTCATATAATTTATCCAACTTTCCAGTTGTTTATGGTAGGAAAACAAATCTAATACCTTGACCATATGCAACATTTCAGAAGTCATTATTTTTCATAGTAAGTATTGAGACACTGGCAAATTTCTCTGTCATGTAAATTTTATATCAGATGATTTTTTTCATGGGAAGAGCAATAGACACACCTTTCAGTATTAGAATCCTGAAAAGTCAGAAGAGACCCAGTGAAGCCTATTTGGAAAGTCCTGAATTTGACATATGATTTTATTTTTATTTCTAATATGGATATACAGATAGGAGCTGTATATTCTGATGGGTAAGTCTAGATTCACTCAGAAAACAGAAACCCTACAGTAGATTAAACAAGATAAGTTTAATATAAATAATTATTTAAGCATGGTAAAAGTGACCTTAAGAGATAAGAAAACTCAATATAATATCTTGGGAATGAGGAAGAATATCCATGGTAGATATTCAGAGCTTGTGGGAGAAGGTATGCTTCTACCCACTGGAGGGCAAAGAAGTTTGCTGGTTTGGCTAGTGTGCGGTTGATATGTAGTTATTCGTGAGCAGAAAATGACCTGGAGCACAGGTATGGAACAGGGTGGTCAGAAACTTTTCAAGCCACAGGCAAGGTGTGTAGGGCTTATACAGGGTACAGAGGTTCAGTGGGAACCCAGGGAAGTTAAGGGAGGCAGGCTGTAAGAAAGCTTGCCGTGGGAATGTGGTGCTAGAACTCTTGATGTGACTTTGAGTGTTAATGTGTAATATGGAGCAGGTTTGGACAACATTCAGGATAAGAAACCATTGGAATGATGGTTTCTGGGATGAGAGATCTAATGACAGGTTATTGCCAGATCAAACTTCAAGTTGGGGCTTCCCCAAAGACTCAGAGGGTAAAGAATCCACTTGAAATGTAGGAAACACAGGAGACTCTGGTTTGATCCCTGGGTCAGGAAGGTCCCCTGGAGAAGGAAAGGGCAACCCTATCCAGTATTCTTGCCTGGGAAATCCCATGGACAGAAGAGCCTGGTGGGCTACAGTCCAAATGGTCGCAAAGTGTTGGACAAGACTGAGTGACTGAGCTTAATAAGCACAAATTAGAAGTTTACCAAAGGACCACCATCTCAAGGTCAAAGCTCCACTAGATGTTCTCATACACACATGCCGGACTCACCAAGGACCAGACAGAGTCAGCAGGGGAGTCTGTTCTTTCATATCCTGCCGGCACCTCTTACTGAGAAAGTTTAACATTGTGCTCACTGTCAATGAGAGATGCTTAAAGGAGTACCATTATCACAGGGCATATAATGAAGGGTATTTTGGAGTCTGAGAGAGCATACTCTTGTAACTGTCAAACCTGGACACTCGTTGAGTTTTCAGATCAAAAATAGCCTGCTTTCACACTCCCCAAAAAGCAAGCTTTATGAACTTGACTGATAGAGCTTAGGCTGCATTTAAAAGTTTGGATCTACATTTGTTTACCAACACTTAGGTTTATCAACTTTCTGATATAAATTAAATTATAACATCTAATCTTTTTCATTCTTTCTTTGAAGATCAACTACAAATTTTCAGCACAGATTTTTCTCAATTGAATTCATTAGGAAGTAGATTTTAAGAGTTTTGCTTTTTTTGCATTATTTCAGTTCTTTTCCTTTAGAGGTTGAAATTTTCTCATACTATAATAGCCAAATTACCCAAATGTTAAGGGAGTTTAATTATCACAATTTTATCTGTGGACACCAAAGTTAATTTGTCCTAAACCAAAAATATGGGATTGAAGAAAAGGGAATATGTTTATTTTTAATTTTTTTCAGTTTATTTTTTAATTGGAGGGAATTTGCTTTACAATGTTGTGTTGATGTTGTGCTATATGCTCAGTAGCTCAGTCGTGTCTGACTCTTTGCAACCCAATGGACTGCAGCCCACCAGGCTCCTCTGTCCATGGAATTTTCCAGGCAAGAATACTGGAGTGGGTTGCCATTTCCTCCTCCAGGGTTTGCATTGTATGGCAACACAATCAGCCATGATTATACATATATCACCTCCCTCTTGAGCTTCCCTCCTCTGTACCCATCCTACCCCTCTAGGTCATTGTAGAGTGCCAAGCTGGGCTCTCTGTGCCATAAAACAAATTCTCACTAGCTAGCTATTTTACATATGTATATATGTCGATGCTGGGAATTTATTCTTGATGTTGATATTTTCAGTTGCATCTTCACCTGAAAGACATTAAAGTTGGATTCATCAAGGGAACAGAATAATGTGGCCAAGTTTTGAAATACATTATACAAACAATCATCTAGAATCACTCTAAATAGAAAACAATGCTTCATGCATCAATCAGATGAAATAGGCTTTATTTTTGTTAAAAACAAAATACTTTTCAGTATATCTAAACCACAAAGACACACTTTCTTTTGGGTTTCAATATCTTCTATATTAAAGTAAATCTCATTTGATCTTTTGTGCAAAATTGCATGAGACACTTATCTCTTTCATTTCTCATTGTTTGAAGCTCTGTCCTTGGTGTACTGCTTCTACTGAAGATTTTATTCAATATACTGAAGCTCACCTTTCATATCTACTATAACCATTAGTCAGATGGCATAATTTTAGCCAGTCTAAGAAAAAAAAATCACAGTTCAGCACAAAAGCTGTCATTTCAGAGTTTATCTTGCCCTCTCTTTTGGTAGTCACATTTCTCACTTTGTAAAATAAATCTCTAATTCCTTTAGAAGGATCATTAACTTTAAAACGGATAGCATTATCAGGATAATTTATCAACCATCCAAGTCAAAGTGAAGGGAAAGTCTGTAAGGACTGGAGAAGAGTAGGAACATAGAGCCGCTCTAATGAAAATTCACTTGTAAGGTGGGAAACTACTAGATTTTAATTTTTGGATTAGATTTCAATGCTTTGCTTAAGTTAAAAGAAAATGAAAGTAAAACAGAATCACTGGCATTACTGGGATAACAGGAATCATTCATTATAGTCATAGAATGGACTTTTTAAAATATTAACAAGCAATCTATGGAAAATTTCTTTAAGTGGAAATGTTCACTGGGGAGGATAAAATTTTTCATTAAAATATTTCTAATCTAAATCCAGGAATTCTTCAGGAGTCTAAGAGCTAACCAGCAATTGCTCTCCCCTCATGGCTAATAGTTTTTTATGTGTGTATGTGTGTGATGAGAGAGGAGTGGGGAAACACTGGGTCTTATTTGTGACATCCTATTGTATGACATGTGTGGACTTGGACTCTGAAAACTTAGTGGGACCATCCCTGTCCATCCTCCACGGGCACATCATTTAGACATTCATGTCTACTGGGCACTGCAGTCACATTGGACTATGATCAAACTTTAGCCGTGGATAGTGAAAATGTTTTTCTAGGCCTCTGCTTATGTCTCATTTGCTTACATCACTTCAGATCTGCCTATTCATAGGTACTTTTTTGTACAATATGGAATCAACTTATTTTTACCAAAGAAAACAAAAATACCAAAGGATACCTGGGGACCACTCATTAGGTTCCCCATACTGGAAATGTATATTTAAAATAAAAATACAATTTGGGTCTTGTTTGCTCATTTTACCCCACAGTTGCAAAAGGAAATATTAAGTTTACATTCCCTCAGTTCTTCTGGGAAAGAACTGATCTTCATATAAATCCTAGATGGCAATCAATAAATACATGTGAGTTACAGATGAATAAATGAATGAATGAATGTATAGCTAATGTGATTACTTGCATTTTTTCCTCCATATTAATAGGGATATTTTTATATTGATTCATTTACAATGCCATACAATTCATGTAATTGATTGCTTATTCTTGAATGTACAGCAGGGTCTGAGGTTTATTCTATTAATCAGATTGTAGTGAATTCAAACCTTGAAGTCTTTTAGCCTCAGTTGCACTCTATTACTGAAACAACTTTTTTAAAGGGATATTTTAAACTCTCAAGGTGTCTAAGCATTTCACCAGGATACATTTCATTAATCCTTATCAAAAAATTCCCCACATGATGTAAGGAATATTAGCATTACAAATGTGGAAAATATAAAAGCCATAAGCACATAGCTTCTATTGTGGTCAATCCTTTACACGAATGCAAGCAACCTGGTTCCAGTGTCGCTATGCTAAACCCTCCACTGGCAACTGCTTCAGAGAAAGGGTCATGGAAGTTCCTCTGAAAAGAGTCGCCTCATAAAGTGCCACATGTCAACGTTTATGGGTCTTCACTGTAATTGGGTAGGCCAGCTCTTAGTCTTACCTTTGTCCTTCTCTAGTTTTTAAAACTGTGACTTGCAGAAATTGCAGAAATCTCAAACATTCTTCTTGACCTTTAGAAACTTAGGATGTTGTGTGAAGCAGGATTTAAAATCTGTCCATTTATCCACCTGGGTGTTCTCTGGGTAGAATTGTTGTGACTGTGTTAGAAGAATAAACAGTTTTAGGCAGGGTCTTGTCTCTGTAATTCAGTGAAATCTGAAAGGAATGTAGAGACTCTTTCTACACCTACATGCAGGAAAGAATGACAGTGCTGGAGAACAGAGCAATAACCTACACTGACATAGATTATAGAAAAATAGGTAGATGGATGCAGAGACTGGGCGAGGGAAGGGGGCCTAAGTTTAATAGAACTTAGGCAAAAGAAAGAGAATAGAGAGAATTAACAGTAGTCAAGAAAAAATTAAAAATAAAAGTGGCTATGATTTCTAAGTTGTAGAATATATGTATTTTTTGGTATTTATTTATAAATTTTAACTCAAGGTGGCTAGATTCCCAGAGCCTTAAAGATCATAATGTCTGTTCCTCAACATAAAAAGCATGCAGGTTCTATTTCTGGTGGTGAGCTTGAGGATGTTTTATTACAGGCAGTGTTTCTGTGGGAAATCCTCTGGTGATTTGGGAACACGCTGAAAACCTCAGCAAGAGTCATCAGAACCATACTAATTACCAGATCGACCCTTCTTATTTTCTTTTCCCTTAAAATCCAATTGATTGAATAGATTTCCCTCCCACTCATAGCCCCAGGGAGGAGACTTGTTCCTAAAACTTATATGGTAGCATTTCTGTGCTCAACAGTCTCCACATGGCCAGTAATACAAAACATTCAGAGAATTACTGGGCTCAAAATTGAAAGAAACTTAAAGGGCTACTGAATCAACCCACTTTTCAGGGCTAGGCTCGGTCCTCAGCTCATGCTTCACCCACACGGCTGTCTTCCATATTTTTCAATGCAGGGATGTCTTTGTATCTTTGGAAGAGTTCTGATTTGTTGGAAAGGTCTCTTCCATTCAATAGAAATCCACATTCCTATGTGTTGCGCTCACTGGTCCTAGTTCTAGCCCCCACCCGCGTAGGGTAATCATGCTTTTTTGTTGCACCCACCAGGTGTTCAAACATTGAAAAGAAGGTATTAGTATCATTTGATAAACATTATTTGAGCACGTTTTATGTGCCAGGCACTGCACTAAGAAACAAAGGCTCAAAAATAAAGAAGACACAATCTCTCTCCTGACGGGTCTCCTGGAGTAACGTAGGAAGAGAAAAAGCGAGCCATAGTGAAAACAGAGCAGGGTGTAATTGAGCTTGAGGATTGCAGCTCAGCTCTAGAGGAAGGTTAGAAGGACTTCTGAGAAGAACAGAAGTTTGAGCTGAAATGCAGAAAAGTGATTTGTTTAGGCAAATAAGACTAGCAATTGTGTTAAAGTCAGAGAGCTTTATGTAAGAATATGGAGTCATGAGACCACTGGGTTCAGAGTGTTTTGCTGCAGTTTTCCACATTGAAAGAAAATGAATTTAAGGTGTGGTCAGATTGCAGGGAAAAGGGATTATTTTGACTTGTCAAACATTTGGCCTTTGTCCTTGAGGCATAAACATACTTTACATGGTTAAAAGCCCAGTAAGGACATGATAAAAATCTACCTTCAAAGTTCATATTACTTGTTCACATAATCAAGACTTATCTGTCTCAAGTTAGACTTGCCCTGTTCTTTAATTACCCTCAGATCACACAGCTTATCCCTTCACCACCTGGTCAGTATTTTGAAAAATTGCATACTTTATTCATATCGGTAGTCTAGAAACTCAAATCCCTACCAGGGACAGGGAAAGAGAAAGTGTACAGTTGCTGGAAATGAGACACTAGAGAGTGATAATGCTCAAGGAAACCTGGACAATCAAGGTCTGCAATCCTCACATGCAGGCATATTTCAAGATTTCAAAATTTTTTTTTTAAAATTGAAATATAGTTGATTTATAGTGTTTCAGGTGTATAGCAAATTGATTCAGTTATATACATCAGTTATATATATTCTTTTTCAGCTTCTTTTCCATTATAGGTTGTTACAAGATATTGAGTCTAGTTCCCTGTGCTATAGAGTAAGACATTGTTAGTTTCCTATTTTATAAATAGTAGTATGTATCTTAATTCCAAATTCCTAATTTATCCCCCCTTTCCCTTTTGGTAACTAAAAGTTTGTTATCTATGTCTATGAGTCTATTTGTAAATAAATTCATTTATGTCATTTTTCAGATTCCACATAAAAGTGATATATGATATTTTTCTTTCTCTCACTTACTCCATTTAGTATAATAAAGAGCCCTCTGATGAAAGTCAAAGAGGAGAGTGAAAAAAGCTGACTTAAAACTCAGCATTAAAAACAACTAAGATCATGGCAGCTGGTCCCATCACTTCATGGCAAATAAATTGGGAAACAATGGAAACAGTGACAGACTTGAATTTCTTGGGCTCCAAAATCACTGCAGATGGTGACTGCAGTCATGAAATTAAGATACTTGCTCCTTGGAAAAAAAGCTATGACCAACCTAGACAGCATATTAAAAAGCAGAGACATTACTTTGCCGACAAAGGTCCATCTAGTCAAAGCTATGGTTTTTCCAGTAGTCGTGTATGGATGAGTGTTGGACTATAAAGAATGCTGAACAGTGAAGAATGTAAGCTTTTGAACTGTGGTGTTGGAGAAGACTCTTGAGAGTCCCTTGGACCACAAGGAGATCAAACCAGTCAACCCTAAAGGAAATCAGTCCTAAATATTCATTGGAAGGACTGGTGCTGAAGCTGAAACTCCAAAACTACTTTGGCCACCTGAAGCGAAGAACTGACTTTGGAAAAGCCCCTGATTCTGGGAAAGATTGAAGGCAGAAGGGGATGACAGAGGATGAGATGATTGGATGCCATCACTGACTCGATGGACATGAGTTTGAGCAAGCTCTGGGAGTTGGTGATGGACAGGGAAGCCTGATGTCCATGGGGTCACAAAGAGTAAGACATGACTAACTGACTGAACTGAACTGAGTTTCATCCATGTTGCTGTAAATGGTATTTCTTCATTCTTTTTTTCTGCTTGAATTATATTCCAGGGGTGTGTGTGTGTGTGTGTGTGTGTGTGTGTGTGTGTATGTGTGTGTGTGTGTATACCAATCTTTCTTTCTCATCCATCTATGGACATTTAGATTGCTTTCATGTCTTGATCATTGTCAAATATTTTCATTATTTGTTTTTGGCTAAGAAAATAACATTTCTTGGCCAGATTTGACTAGACCTGGTATCAATAGTGGCCCTTGATCTATAATTTTCCTAAAGTATAGGTCTCATAACCTGGCATAATATTTCTACTGCAGTCTAACAATACAGATCAAGGCTAGTTCCTTCACACTATGCTATATTTCTATTCATCTATTTCACTATTAAATTGGCGTTATACCTTTATACTATCATACCTTTTATATTTTGGTTACAGGAGCATATCTTTCCATAATGCGCTAGAATATTTCTTTTTCTCAAGCATAATTCAATCACCAGGTGTGGTGGGAAAGCACCTCTTTGTTGTACAAAGAACTTGCCTCCAGTTTTGATTCTACTCTTTGAACTTGAGAAAAAGAAGTTTGTGATCTAGGAGACACAGACATAAAGAACAGATTTTTGGACACAGTGGGGGAAGGAAAGGATGGGATGATTGGAGAGAACAGCATTGAAACATATATATTACCATATGTAAAATAGATGACCAGTGAGAGTTTGTTGTATAACAGAGGGAACCCAAAGCTGGTGCACCCTAGGTGGGTGGGATGGGGAGGGAGACTGGGGTGGGGGGTGGTTCAAGAGGGAAGAGACATATATATACCTATAGTCTATTCATGTTGATGTATGGAAGAAACCAACACAAGTTTGTAAAGTAATTATACTCTAATTAAAAAAAAAATTTAAGGAAGTTTGCTAAGATGCCTTCCTTTTAGAAAAGGTGGACTGATGCCTTCTCTGAGTCATCACATGTGAATTTTGTAAGTTATGTAAGTAGTTTATAAGCCATGAAATGGTCACAGACATTACTTGTTATTTTCTCAACTGAATCACCTCTATTAGGTTCAGTTATCACTCTAGGTTTCTTTCTTTAAAAAAAAAAAAAAACAACAAAAAAAACTTCCCTCTTCAGTCTTTCTTTCAGCCAAGTAAAATCTGTTGAATTTGCTGACCCAATGAAATGAATTTCTGGCTGTGGCTATTTGAAGTCACTGCATCTATCATCACCTGTAATTTTGGGTATAGTCATATCCTCTGACTATAAAAGTGATCTATTTCTCTTTAAACAAAAAGTGGTCCCATTTGTTTATTTTTAGTTTTGTTGACAAAAGAAAATTTTAACAATTTCTAAGTATGAAAATATATCAAAAGAAGATTACCGATTCATTTC
Source organism: Cervus canadensis (assembly GCF_019320065.1). Taxonomy (NCBI): domain Eukaryota; kingdom Metazoa; phylum Chordata; class Mammalia; order Artiodactyla; family Cervidae; genus Cervus; species Cervus canadensis. Next base: position 29,357,957 of record NC_057405.1, read on the forward strand.
TATATTAAAAAAATTTAATACTCTTCCATATAAATCTATATCTGTTTGGCTTAAGGAGTTTGCTTTTAATTTTGTTTTTCACAATAAAGTAGAAAACAAAGAATCCTTTTGGCATGCAGATATTTCAGGTTGAATATTTGATAAAGAATCCTACGGCAGTGCAGGAGACCCTGGTTGGATTACCGGGTAGGGAAGATATGCTGGAGAAGGGATAGACTACCCACTCCAGTATTCTTGGGTTTTCCTTGTGGCTTAGCTGGTAAAGAATCCACCTGCAATGCAGGAAACCTGGGTTTGATCCCCTAGAGAAGGGAGAGACTACCCACTCCAGTATTCTGGAGTGGAGAATTCCATGCACTGTATAGTCCATGGGGTTGCAAAGAGTCGGACACAACTGAGCAACTGTCACTTTTATATTTATAGAACTTTCTATTTTGGTGATTATTCTAACTTTGGACTTCCCAGGTTGCTCAGTGGTAAAGAATCTGCCTGCCAGTTCAGGAGATGCAAGAGACATGGGTTCAACTCTGGGCCGGGAAGATTCCCCTGGAGAGGGAAATGGCCACCCACTCCAGTATTCTTGCTTGGAGAATTCCACGGACAAAAGAGCCTGGCGGGTTACAGTCCATGAGGTCTCAAAAAAATCAGACACAACTGAGCAACTAAGCATGCACACAGCACATATTAACTTTGCTATGGAATATTTAGCTATTGTTTTAGACTTTGAGCATAAATTCATTCCCAGTATCTTTAAGATGAGCTTTTTATTCTCATCAAAGCACAGAAGAAATGTCATTAAAGAAATCCAGAATAAATATGATATTTCTTGATAGCATTATTTTATTTTATTGAGTTTTCTTTCCTTAAAGTTTTGTTTCAAGCTTAAATAAAATAGAAATCTATCCAGTGAGATAAAGGTTTATTTGATACCTACAATGATACAACTCAGTGAAGGGCAAAATATGTATTTGATTACTGAAGCGAGTGTTTTGGTGTGTTCCCATGTTTATACACACAGCAGTTATCTTTTATATTTATAATTTTGTTATAATGCCCTATAGGGACTATTACAAAGCCAAAATATAATTAGATACGTTAAGCATGCAATGTCTTAATTTAAATAAATTTCAGGTTTTAAAAGTTTAACTCATATAAATGATTTTAAATAAGCGTTTTTCTTCACTTTCAGTTCAGTTCAGTCTCTCAGTCGTGTCTGACTCTTTGCAACCTCATGGACTGCAGCATGCCAGGCTTCCCTGTCCATCACCAACCTCCAGAGCTTGCTCAAACTCATGCCCATTGAGTTGGTGATGCCATCCAACCATCTCATCCTCTGTCATCCCCTTCTCCTTTAAACCCTTGAAATTGTAAATAATATAGCTTCCTGGGGCTTGAACAAGGGGAAGGAATTCCTAGCTGCCTTCCTGGCAGTGTTCCATCTGCCTGCCTTATTAGAAGGAAGAATTGGTTACACACCATTGATTATCTACATGACTATTAATTCCCACATTTGTTACGCATTTAAAGTGAAAAGTGAAAAAGTGGTTACCATGCAATCCCTCCCTTCAGTATGTCTGTAAAATGTTTTTCAATTATTCTTTTAAGGATCATTCAACAGGAAATGAGCAAAGCACTGTTTTAAATCAGGCACCATGGCAGGAAATGGAGATCTTTCCATGAACAAGATACAGTGAGACTGATATCAAACAACTCACCCCTGGATTAGTGATAACACCATAAAAAAAGAAACACAGAGAGTTATATAAATATAAATTAAGCAAATAAGCTTGTCTGAACATTAGAAAGTCTTCTTAAGTAAGAGATCTCTGGTTTGCATTGACTGAAGTTGGGAGATGAGGAAGGAATAGGTTTTGCAAGTTTCTTGGTATGGGAGTGAGCATAACTAATCTGAACAACCAAAAGAAGCCATGACATGCATTTGTTCTTCTCTCCAAGTTTTATTTAGCCCCACTCAGGGTCAGCTCTGTGCAAGATCCTGGAAAGAGATAGATTATTAACATAGTCCACTGGGGGAAATATATCAGAACGTGAACCATTTCAATTGAGTTTATTTTATTTTTATTTTGGCAGTTTAGTGGGATGGGTATCCTGAATTACCCTCTTATTTGAAACAAAATGCTGATCTGAGCAGGCACAATAAAATAAGGAAAATTCAAATTTGAAAAAGAAATGATGCAGAATCAGATTCCTGGGAGATAAATTAAACTCTTTTGATAGCTGCATGGGGTAGAGAAAATGGAAGATAACGACTAGGATGCTGGCACAATGGGAATCTGAAACCAGACTCCTACACAGGCAGTAGAAGCTGTTACCCTTGGTATAAGATGAACTGAATCCTGCCAAGTGGAGAGATGCAACATGTCGTAGCTTTCAGCTGTGTTGAAGAGATCTATACTCAGAATCTGTAACATTGAATGTCTTTCATCAGTTTTGGTCTACATTCATACAACCAGAGTAGACTAACAACTTCAAGCTAATAATTTAATTGCAAGGGACTCTACATTAGAAGTGTCCCCCTAGACTAGCTGATGAAAGTACAGTCTCTGAGAAGCTCAATTTCAATTCACATCTTCACAAATTCCCAAAAATCAAGTTGAAAGGCAAATGCTTTGCTTAGAGTCAGAAACCACAAAATGTAATTCTGTAAATGAGAATCAGTAGAACAATACAGAGTTGAAATAGACCCATAAGGACTTTAGAAACTAGAGTTATCAAAGTATAAGACAGTTATGTTTAATACATTTTAGAGGAAAAAAAAAAAGAATGAAAGTGTGACCAGAGAATAAGTCACTACCAAAATAAATAAATAAATAACCAAATCAATTAGACAGATCACTTCTAGAAGTGGTATGCATAGTAATTTCAGTTAAAAACCCCATGGGCATCCCTTCCACCTCCCCCATATGGCTGAGTCACACTGTTATACAGCAGAAACTAACACAATATTGTAAAGCAATAATACTCCCATTTAAAAAAAGGAAAGGAAAATCACAAAGACATGAAAATCATTAAAGGCTCTGAGAAGTCCTGCAACAACAACAACAAAAAAGCAGATTAAACCACTAAATAGAAATAGCTGAAGGAGGAAAGAACAGACATCTAGTGGTACTATAGCATTCTATGTGGGAGTATCTTTATTTTTCCATCTTTACATGTCTTTCTCTCACCCTTTTATCTATCTCTGTGTGATTCTGTTCTTCTTTGGATTCAGCTTTTCCTTGGCTTCAGGCAGCTGCCTTTGAGTTCAGGCATGAGGCTGAGTTGCTGAATCAGGCTTGGCTCTGCTCCATTTCTGCTCTGTAGTGTGATGCATGGGTGGGTGATACAAGTTTTCTCCAGTTACCATCCAGAATCTGAACTGGTGATGTCCCTGGGTGACCAGTGAGTAGCAGAACTAAAACAGTCCTATGGAGAACCACCCTCCTCCTGTTTAAGTGGGAGAAGAATTTTCACGCTATGACCTGACGGATTTTCCCTCGTAGGGTTTTGAGCAGACTGATCTCTGACCCATGGGACAGAGACCGTGACTGGCTGCTGACTCACTGTGGTTCTCCTGTGTTTTCAGTGGCTCAAATGCATTTCATGCTTCAACCTATGCTGAGCTATTTTAAAAGTCCAAATAGATAGGGCCTCTGTGGGAGGTTTGAGGATCCTAGAAAATAGCATTTTGGATTATTACCTACTTACATAATGTACATGAGTTAATATTCTCCAAAGGATCTTGTATTTTTAACTCCATATTTTCTGCTACATTGGAGTCTGCTCTTGCATTGCTACATGTTGTTCTTGGCCCAAAAGATTTGAAACCACTGTTTACAGCAGAGTCCAAACTAAGAGCACCCGGTAATTTAAAAAGCCTAACTTGAACTGGCAGGCACCCATCAGATCACTTGAAGATAAGATGGGGAATTTTCTTGTTAATTTCTAAGCTGATATACTAATAATGTTATAATATAATAAAGCCTACATCCACAGAAAATAGAATAAATTGTGCATGAATGCATGCATGCACTGTGTATATTTCAACTGATCAGGATAAGTACAGATTGCTTGTCTTTCAATGTGGATATTTGTCAAGCTTTTGCTCTGGTTCCAAACAAACAAACAACAAAAAAAACAAAAAACCCTGTGTGCATATGATTCTAACTGTGAGACATGTGTTAAGTATAGGAAATATCATTGAGTATTACTACATGCAAAATCTGAGTCAGGTTCCGTGAATGACTCAAGTAGTTGACTAACAGTGGAATTATTTAAAATACATGGAATCAGTTGTGGATTTCTAAAAGAATCATTTTTTTTCTTTTTTATCTCCAGGTAGTGTCTTCAACTGTGCTATGTCTAATCCTTCTTACTTTCCTTGTAAGTTCATCAAAAATCATTTGGACAAGTCTGGTTACAAAAATGTTCTTTTAGGTAGAAGGTGAGTCAGCATTCCATGTTCTTAGACTAGGATGGTTCTTAGACTTATATTTACCCTCCCTCATATAAGATGCTTTGCACCTCACCTCCATCTCCCAGCTACATGAAGGAACCCCTAAAAGTGCTTGTGGAAAGTGGTTTGTTTGCAAGAGGGCCACCTGGAGCTTTGCTTAGGAGAGGTGGTCTGCTCAAGCTGTGTCACCAAATGCTGGGTCTCCCTGCTTCCCCACCCCCTCCTCTCATTTTGGGCCAAGAGATTGAAGAGACCTGCGAAAGAAAAGACTCAGATACTAAGCATTCTTGAAGTACTGGGAGGCCTGCTTTTTATAATAAAGAAGAAACTTGTTATCACCACTTATGGAGAAGAAGAGCCAAATAGGAGTTACAATAGGAAGAGTGGAATTGAAGAGAAAAAGATATTTTTCATGCTTGAAACTTTCCATTCATCCTGCCCAGAAATGAAGTGAGTGAGCTACACTTGCTCAGAGGCTTGCAGCTAGCAACTGAGTTATACAGAAAGGATACTGCAGAGGTCATTCTAATATCATCTAAGAAGGGTCTAGATCAACTTTTCATTTTCTCTGAATTTAAATTCTACACTATCAGTTTTTTTTAATAGCATTTATATTTCTCTTTATCAAAGTCAAAATCAAAACTCAAAGAAATTCATAAAAATCTGCTCAAAAATCTCAACTCTAAGATATTGTTACAATTGTATATTTGACAGAAAGAAAAATGCACAACGTAAAGGTTTTATTTGGGGATCTTACTAAGGACTGGGAGACAGCCTCTCAGAGGAACTGCTCCGAAGAGGTTAGGAGGGAGCCAGGATACACATGATTTTTGTTTGTTTGTTTGTTGGGAAAAAAAAAGGCATCTAAAGACTACTGCTAATCACAAAGAATTTTAAATTAATGGTTGTAGTGCTTTTCGATATGGGAAAGTGAAAGTGAAAGACTCTCAGTCATGTCTGACTCTTTGTGATCCCATGAACTGTACAGTCCATGGAATTCTCCAGGCCAGAATACTGGAGTGGGCAACCTTTCCCTTCTCCAGGGCATCTTTCCAACCCAGGGAAGGTCCATAGAAAACAGACATGCATGGAAAAATTTTTCTCCAGCCTGAGTTTGCCTCAGGTTCATGCAGCATCAATGGGTGACTGCAGTGGCAAATGACTTGATCCTTATAGAACCTGAATGGCAGGCAATATTTTCTTTTTCTTCATAAATTGAACTCTCCCTCTTTAATAGGATTTTATTGACATAATCTTTTTTTTAACTTAAGATACAGTGCACATCTTTCTTGACCAATAAATCAGCTCTAGCATTTCAAATAATGTATAGTATCTCACAGGGTGAGACGATTAAATTTTATTTAGCTAGTTGCTGTTTTTTTGTACTTTGACTTTTATTTGCATTTTTTTGCCAGTTGCAATAACAATAGGATTAACATTTTTAAAGGAAAATCTTTATGTATATACTTTAAAAAATGCAATGGATTGAATTAATTTTCGCCAAATCATAAAAAATAATTTTATAACTTAGCACTTCTTATATAAAGGGGCTTCCCTGGTGCCTCAGACAATAAAGAATCTGCCTGCAATGCAGGAGACTCAGGTTTGATCCCTGGGTCAGAAAGATCCCCTGGAGAAGGGAATGGCAACCCACTCCAGTATTCTTGCCTGGAGAATTCCATGGACAGAGGAGCCTGGAGGGCTACTGTCCATGGGGTCACAAAGAGTTGGACATGACTGAGTGACTAATGCTTTCACTTCACCTGTATAAAATGAATTTTTTCCTAATGACTAAGTCATGCAGATGAAGGCATCTAGAACTAGCCTACAGACTATTTCATTTTGGCTGATGTTGTAAAAGGGAGCACTGTTTTCTTTACTTTGCAACTGCTTGTCAATCAATTACAGGCTGTTTAAATTCCCACTCTACCTTTTATCTACTAATAGTACCCCTTGTACTCCTTTAAGTTAGATGTATTGTTCTCAAATGGTATTGTGTCTAGAATTCTAACTGAAAGCTTTTATGAATAGATATATTATATTGTCGTTCTCTTCACTCAATTCTTGACGTTCTGAAAAGCTCTTAACAGGCAAGTTTATATGTTGAACAAAGAAAAATCAATAATAAGTTGAAGACTTGGAACTGATTTTACCTTGCTAGATTTCTAGGGAAAAGCAGAACTGTTGACAATATCCCTGAAAGAAGGAGCTTAAATTACGGGAAAGATCCTATTAGGGATTGCATTATATTTGCAACATTCTTAATTCTTATAACTCAGTTAAACTCAATCAAGCTATTGGAAGCAATTTACAAATTCTTAAAGCATTCAGTGATTGCTTTGTTAAGAATGAACTGAAGAGATGCTTTTATGACTTCTTTCTTACATTGCTCATTCTTTTTATAATATTCTCTCTAGAATTCAGCATGCCATCTTAAGGATCTTTCCTAGTTTTCCTGGTTTGTTTGTTTTTTATTTTTTTTGGAAGTGTATCTTTTATATATATCTTTAACTTGACAAGTTCCATCATCTCACTTTTTTCCTCAAAAGAAAAAAAAAACAACTTATATCTCTCTAAGTTCAGTGAATTCAGGTTCACTTCATAGGTGGATATATTTCCTGTGGCCATTTTTAATAACCAGCTGAAATGTTTACTTTTTATAATTAGGATATAAATAATTTATTTCTTTAAAAATTCTGACAAAAATAGACCTACAGATGCCCAGTGGACTAAGCATAAAGTTGCTAATAAAGACCCACTAGTGCTCATTTTTGGTGACCTTAGGCAAGTTTTATGGTCTTCAAATGCCAAAGGTGCTAATTAATTTTACTCTTTCCATGTTAAAAAATAATCAAGCTTACTGCTTGAAGGTTTATTGCTTGATGCAATCAATGCTGCATACGAATTAATACCAGGAAGAAATGAATACACATAAAGGAAAGGAAACCTTGATTAGCCACCTAGCTGGATGTACAGAGCATAGAAATGAAACAGGAATTTAAGAATTATCACCACCAAAGGATTTGTCCTTTTCCCATATGTTTAAAACCTCATCAGAGGGGAGGCTTTCTCTGAGCTTCCTTTACCGCAGTGAATCTCCATTTTCACCATGCATGCAAAACTCACTCATTATTCTCTGCACCTGCTGCTTATCTCTGCATCCTAGTCTGATTCTCTCCCATAGGGCTGGTAGGAGGTTCCTCTCATTTGGTCAAAGCACAGCTCCAGAGTAGGTGTGTTGTTGTGTAGTCACTAAGCCGTTCCTGACTATTTGTGACCCTGTGGACTGCAGCACACGAGGCTCCTCTGTCCATGGGATTTTCCAGGCAAGAATACTGGAGTGGGTTGCCATTTCCTCCTCCAGGGGATCATCATGTTGAACACCCTCCAAGTTAATGTATGAAAAATTCTTAATCCAAACCTTGCTTTTCACCCATGGTAACTATAATACTGAAGAGCCAATGCCTTCATCTACAAATAAGAAAACACTGTTTGGCAGTTCCTTGAACAAACGAGACTACAGTTGACACTCGGACTGCTCAGGTTCACTTATAGAGATTTTTTTTTTTTAATAGTAAATACTATAGTACTACAGGATCTAGGTTGGTTGAATCCACAGTTTCAGAACATCAGATATAGAGGAATTACGTCTATTTAGGGTAAACTACAAGTTACCTGGATTTTCAACTGCACTGAAGGACTGGCACCCAAGCCTGAATAATGATCAAGGGTTGATTGCATTTATTTCCACTTTTCTCATCACGTTTCCTTTTTTTTTTTTTTAAATCAGTACTGTTGCCACATGGTCACAAATGGCTGCTGCCATCCAGACATCACATCTGCATTTAAATCACTAGCCCTTATCACTTACCTTCTATATTTCTAGTACCCATTTCACATCTTTACTTTCAGCTGTAAACAGGTTATTGTCATTATGCCAGACCTTACACTTTTTATCAGATTAAAATCATGGCTATACATATGAACATAAAAACTATCTGAAAATGTTCTGATTGTAACATTTGTCAAGTGTGCTTCCTATATGTAGGCTTTATAAATCTAAAGACAGAAAATATAGTGTTTTAGTTTATTAGTTGATATTCATCTTTATATAGAAAAACCCACAGCTTATTCAAAGCACCAAAATAAGAACAGAAAGGATTTTAATGCAAGTCTGCCCTCCAGCATGAAAGCATCCTTAGGCATCTTAACTACTCATCTAAGTGTGTGTACCTCAAGTGTTTTTAGACATCACTGTCATTGAGTGAGTGAGTGAGTGAGTGAAGTCGCTCAGTCGTGTCCGACTCTTTGTGACCCCATGGACGGTAGCCTACCAGGCTCTGCCGTCCATGGGATTTTCCAGGCAAGAATACTGGAGTGGGCTGCCATTTCCTTCTCCAGGGGATCTTCCCAACCCAGGGATCGAACCCAGGTCTCCTGCATTGCAGACAGACGCTTTACCATCTGAGCCACCAGGGAAGCCCCATTATGATGCTAATTTCCAGGAGAATAGGTTCTCTCTCTTATTTTCCACTTTATTTTTGGCACCTAAAGCCTATTTGCAAACTTTGCTAAGAGAATGAATAGATATATCATTTTTCCATTAATGCTTTAAATAATCTTTTTCCTCCAAAATCACTTCGTTTTATTTGCAAGGTTATGTGTGTGTGGAGCTGGCTCAGTGGTGAAGAATCTGCCTGCCAATGCAGAAGACATAGGAGATGTGGGCTCAGTCCCTGGGTCAAGAAGATCCCTTGGAGTAGGAAATAGCAACCAACTCCAGTATTCTTGCCTGGCAAATTCCATGGACAGAGGAGTCTGGTGGGCTACAGTCCATAGGTTGCAAAGAGTCAGATGTGGCTGAGCACACATTCACATTCACAGAGCCATTTACCTCTGCTTCCACAGTCCCGATATTCTTCTTTTTTTAATGCCAAAGTGAACTTATTTTGCTAAAGAGAAACTGTTGAACTAGAAAAAAACTTAGTGCAGTCTTGATTTTGTGCATATATGGAGGAAAAAACCCTGAGATTGCCAATTATGTATTTCTCAGAGATATACCTAACTAGTGTTTAAAAAAAAAAAAAGTTAAAGGACTTACTGACTTTGAAACACATGTCTGTACATTTGAAATATAAAGCAAACTATACAATCTTCTCTTGTGGCCACAGTTCATGGGAATGGAACTTATTATTACATACTGAAGATTATTTGAGCTAAAACATAGAAGGTAAGTATTCATCTTAATTTTTATTGTAACCAAAAGCGGATGAATATGCTGCATGAGAAGAAAGGAAATGTGTTTTCATCAACTTTATGGTATACTAATCTTCAGATTGGAAAGACCAGGCATTCATATATCCTCTTTGAAATCTTCCTAAAGCGTACAGGAAATCACGAACTTAAAGTACATATAATTTAAAATACACTAACTAAGTGTGTTGAGACTTGATTCTCCATACCATTTTCTAACACATCTTTCTTATATTCAGCTCATCCCAGTTGACATTAAAATTCCAGTTGAAACCATTTCCTTTCAAATTAGTGCTTTGGGCCATCAAGAGATCTTTTGCTTGAAGGATCCCTCTGAAAGATTATGACAGTGAATAAGCTGAGAAAAAAAACTATAAGGAATTGACAATTCACACTTAAATATTTATAAAAAAACATAAAGTTTTGCCTTTCTTAACTACTATAAAAATGATACCTACCAGGCTATCAATGGTATTGCCTCATTTACTGACAATAGAATATTCTCTTGGAACTATTTAAAAACAAGCAAAACAAGCCAAACTTCATTTTAACTTAAATGAAAATGAAATAAATATTCAAGTTTGAGATGTCTTCTACTTGGAAATTGACATGATAGCCTCCCAGCTTGTTTTCTGTGTGGATGCTTGTTTTGGAATGTGACTTATCTGTAGCATACCATTGAAAATTTTGAAAATGAAGTATTTCAGAAGAGATGTCACTATTACAACACAGTAATCATGACTGGAGACTGAGCAACAGATTGTTTGGTCTTTTCTTTCTGTTTTCCATGCTATATATATATATATATATATATACACATGTGTGTATATATGTATATGCATATTTGCATGTGTATGAATACATACATATACATATGTGCATGTATGCATGTATATGTATGTATGCATATGCATATATATATACATGCATGTATATATGTGTGTGTATATATATATATTCTCAAGTGTATTCTCAGTTGCTTCTATTGTGTGTGATTCAGTGTGACCCTATGGATCATAGCCCACCAGGCTCCTCTGTCCATGGGAGTCTTCAGGCAAGAATACCGGAGTGGGATGCTCTGTATATCTATATATATGTCTCTATTTATCTATCTACTGATCTATACATATATATGTATATATATATATTTTATTAGCAATAAACGTAATAAATGTTTAAAGAGTGATTGCTAAAATTTTGTAGGTGCTTATTCTGATTCAGCAACTGCCTCTGTAAAGGATTTTACACGTTTTGATTTTGTAAAACTCTTAGTCTAAGTATTGCTTTATCTCCACTGTGTGGAAAAGAAAACTGAGGTGCAAAGTGGTAAGGAAACTTGCCTAAGGTCTCACAGCCAGTAATTGGAAGAACACAGATTTGAACCCAGCTCCGGGCTCTTATTTTTCGCTCTACAGAAATGAATAAATGCTAAATAACTCTACCAAATGTTTTCAGGAAATTTAAAGTTCAAAATCAATAGAAATGTTACAGTAATTATGGTACTGCTACCCAAGGGGTTAAGCAAAAAAAAAAAAAACAAGAAAAAAGTGGTCTCTTGGTAGTATAGATGAAATCTGCGCACTTTCATGTATTGTTTTTTCTATCCTATAGATTATAATACAGGTAATGTTCAGGGATGCTGGAGGAGACAGACATATGCAAAATAATAGAAGCAACTTGATGGTTGATAATAATACAGGAAGTACCAAGATGCTCAGGATGGTAGTTCTGTGCAAAAGCAGATGTGGTTTGTGAAGAATGGGTTATGATGCAGAAATTATGTGAACCTCTGTTAAGTACAGTTGTTGCAGGTTTTCAAGTTCTCTAAGACTAATTTTATATATATATATATACACACACACACACATATATATATATATACGTATACACCTTGGGCTCTGTGGTTATTATTTTCTATGGTACAAGGCTGGAAAATGCTCAGTTCCAATTCAAACCATTTTAGAAAAAGCTCTCTCCAGTCTACAAATTGAGGGTAGTTGCTGTGACTAAAAATCGGTATCATTTTTGTAGCAGCTTGCTTATTTTAACATTTATTGATTTTTTACAGATACGTTGAGAGGAGCTATTTTTCTCAGAATCTAGTCACATACTAAAATAATAATGTAAAACCTATATTACTTTAGCTATCACCTTAGGAAAAACTGATTACCAGAGCAACCTAGTCGTGATTGGAGTTGAAGTTATTTCATCTGATTTAAAGGCAGAACATAGAGAATATACTTACAATTTCTGCTTCTCCTTCCTCAGTTACATCAATCAAGGAAAACACGGTATAACCCTTTCCTTTTAAAATATTTATACTTTACTTCTAAAGTATACTAAAGAAGGGAACAAGTTACATGCAAAGTTCATCAGCAGCAGTCTGAAAGCACCCAAAACGGCCTGGTTGTCTGCAGAGCATGGAGCCTCCCCCTGTTCTGGAAGAATCAATAAAAATTAAAATAGTAAGTTTTTCAGAGCCAACTATGTTAGGGCTTTCCACATAGTGCTAGATATAAAGAAACTGCTAGTCAATGAAGGAGATGCAAGAGATGTGGGTTTGATCCCTGGGTAGGGAAGATCTCCTAGAGAAGGAAATGATAACCCATGCTAGCTTTCTTGTCTGGAAAATCACATGGACAGAGGAGCCTACTGGGCTACAGTCCATGGGATTACAGAGAGTTGAACACAACTGAGCGATGGAGCACATATACTAGATTTTGCTAGGAAATGTGGTGATTAAAAATATTCTCTAGAATCTTTAGCTTATACTTTCAAAGAACCTACAATGCAAATACAAACAAGTTTATTGAATTGTACACAAGCACACATTAACACCACTTTCTTTTTTGTTGTTGTTGTGTGTTATTACATGATACTGAGTTATGTTTCTCCTGTTGAAAATAATGACCCTGGCTTCTTTTCCTTCTGATTCTTCACTGTGTTGCTCCTCAAAGGCCAATGATGTATCTGCTTCCTGTTTCTTGACTATCCCACTGGTAGCATCTAGTGTGAAACATTAAGCTTGAATCCAGACTTCTCTGGGAACTTCCTTCTCAAATGCCTTTTTTCTCATTGACACTTCTCCTTGATACCTCATTGGCTTTCCAATACCAGTTTATTCAAAAATGACCATGATTCTACCTTACTAAAGAAAATTCCACTCAACGTTCTGACGGTATTTGCAACGTACTTTCAAGCCTTTCAGCTCCCTTCTTCATCTTGATTTGGTTTCTCCCTTGGCTGCTTCCTCCATTAAGATCTGGGCTATACTATGTACCTGTTTTCTTCTCTGCCATCCACCAGACCACTCTAAGGCAATTGAGTTATCTTTCAAAGTTTTATTTCAGTCTCTTATCTGGTTCCTTTGCAGATTGGGAGGCATTTCCTTAAGTCCAGAGGGAGTGCAATGCCCTTATGATACTGTCAATGCCTCAACCTTCATCCATCTTCCTTCTCCATTATCTTTAGAGAATGTTTTTCATTTTCTAGTAGCAAGACAGTGGCTGCAGCTCCAGGCATTATATTTGGCTTCCAGAAAGAAAGAAGGAAAGAGGAGGTAAAGGCAATATGGATTAACAGAGTCAGCCCCCTCAAAGAGCTTTCTTGAAGACCTCACTGTACAACTTTCTTTTTCATAACATTGATTACTCTAGTTTTCAAGGGAAATGACAAATTCTTTATTTGGGGAAAATAGCCACTGTCAAAATATAGATTTCTCTCAGTGAAGGGGAAGGGTTCAGTTCTGTTCAGTCACTTGTGTCTGACTCTTTGCAACCCCATGAACCACAGCATGCCAGGCCTCCCTGTCCATCACCAGCTCCTGGAGTCTACCCAAACTCATGCCCATTGAGTCAGTGATGCCATCCAACCATCTCATCCTCTGTCGTCCCCTTCTCCTACTTCCCTCAATCTTTCCCAGCATCAGGGTCTTTTCAAATGAGTCAGCTTTTCACATGAGGTGGCCAAAGTATTGGAGTTTCAGCTTCAGCATCAGTCCTTCCAATGAACGCCCAGGACTGATCTCCTTTAGGATGGACTGGTTAGATCTCCTTGCAGTCCAAGGGACTCTCAAGAGTCTTCTCCAACACCATAGTTCAAAAGCATCAATTCTTCAGCACTCAGCTTTTTTTATAGTCCAACTCTCACATCCATACATGACCACTGGAAAAACCATAGCCTTCACTAAACCGACCTTTGCTGACAAAGTAATGTCTCTGCTTTTTAATATGCTGTCTAGGTTGGTCATAACTTTCCTTTCAAGGATTAAGCTTTTAATTTCATGGCTGCAATCACCATCCGCAGTGATTTTGGAGCCCCAAAATATAAAGTCCACCACTGTTTCCACTGTCTCCCCATCCCTTGAAGTGATGGGACCAGTTGCCATGATCTTAGTTTTCTGAATGTTGAGCTTTAAGCAAACTTTTTCACTCTCCTTTTCATTTTCATCAAGAGGTTCTTTAGTTCTAGAGAAAGGATTACTAGATATTAATCCAGTATCTGGTTTTACTTAATTTTAGCAAAGACAATTTGTTCATTCATTCACTTCAAAACTTTTATTCCCAAGCTCTTAATCTGTAAAAAATAGGAGTTTGGATTAAAGTGTACTCACACTTATATATAAAATAGATAACTAATAAAGAACTACTATATAGCACAGGGAACTATATTCAATACCTTGTAATAACCTGTAATGGAAAAAAATCTAAAAAAGAATATATATGTATAACTGAATCACTTTGCTGTATTCCTTAAACTAACAAAATATTGCAAATTAACTATATTTCAACAAAAAATTTTAAAGACACAAAACTTGTATTTATTTTAAATGTTTAAGATATTTGGAAGGATTGAAGGCAGGAGGAGAAGGGGAAGACAGAGGATGAGATGGTTGGATGGCATCACTGACTCAATGACCATGAGTTTGAGCAAACTCCAGGAGATAGTGAAGGACATGGAAGCCTGGCATGCTGCAGTCCATGGGGTCGCAGAGTTGGACATGACTGAACGACTGAATGACAGCAAAAATACTTGGAGAGCAGAGATTAAAAAAAGACACAATCATTGTCCTAGAGGCTATCACAGATTACTCTCAGTACTGGAAAAATAAACAGATAATTGTAATTATATATATATATAATGCAGCTAACAGGAAAATATTTTTAAACATGAGGCTATTGCATTGGGAGCACAAAAGAGATGCAATGAATCTTCACTTGTGGGTATGTGCTCAGTTACTCAGTTGTGTCCAACCCCTGGTGACCCCATGGACTGTAGCCCACCAGGCTCCTCTGTCCATGGGATTTTCCAGGCAAGAATACTGGAGTGGGTTGCCATTTCCTACTGCAGGGGATCTTCCCGACCCAGGGATCAAAACTACACTTCCTGTATTGGCAGGCAGATTGCTTACCACTGAGCCACCCAGGAAGCCCAGCATGTTGGTAGTGTTTGGTAAACATTTGTTTTAAAAGAGAATGAAATTTGGGACAGAAAAAAATAAATAAATAAAAAGGAGTTGGGGGGAGGGGGATTAGATAGCAGGCCAGTGAATGGGAGCATTATGTGCTAAGAAATAGGATGGTGAGTTTAGGATGTTCAGGCAAGTTCAAGAGCTTGGTATGATGCACGCACACTGTCCCGTCTGGAAACATGAAAGAGTTAATGCTTAGACAAGAAGCACCAGGGAACTCCTATGGAAGCACTGGGAAATTTCTATAATGAGAGAAGGTGTACACCCTTTAACCTAAGGGAAAAATCAAGTCTTTGAAGGATATTAAGCAAAGCATTAGTTACTGTGATTTTTGCATTTGGAATGTAATTAATGTGGTGGAGTGGAAAAAGGCTTGAAGTGGGTTGGCTATGGAGAATGGAGGCAGTAAGGACCAGCACCACTAAGCCAGATAAGACGTAGTAAGAATCTGAACTAAGATGATGGTGGCTGTGGGAACAGAGAAGGAGGGAAAATTTAGGAGGTGTTCACACCCTTCACTTCCTCCCTTACCCTCTGCCACAGTCTGTTTCCCCTAGGGAATCCCCTTCACGATTCCTTCTTTCCTTGCCTTCTTGCCCCACCTGTCCAAATTCCATGCATCTTTTAAGATCTATGGAAATATTTACCCTCAAACTTTTCTCTTCCCTACTCTAAATTCGAATTATCCTACCTTTTAAACCTCTTTTTTTTTTCTTTCAAATATTACCTGCACTATTGTAAATATGAGATACATTTTATTGATCCCAATACACTTTAAGACATTCACGCACAGGAAGTGTGTCTTACTCATCTCTTTGTATTCCCAGATTCATGAACAGTTTTGAGGACACTGTGGGCAGTCAATAAATGTTTGAAAATGAATGAAGACCATATGACTACATAATGCACTATATCAGAGAGCTCTGTTCTAGGATTTAACCAATGTTGACTCTTGTTAACTTGATGACCTTGCCAAATAATTCACCTTTTGGTCAGCAGCTTGAGCATGTAAGGAGACCGTGATGTTTTTCCTTCCTCAATTCATTTGTGTGACAAATATTTATTGAACATCTGCCTATGTCCACTTTGTTCAGTACTGGGAAAGCAAGCATGAACAAAACATAGTCTCCACTGTAAAGGAAGATCAATCTAGAGAGGTACATAAACAGATCAGAGGAAGTAATAGTTATAGAGTTTTGGATATCATTAAGGGGAAGTGTGTGTGTGTGTGTGTGTGTGTGTAGGTTAGAGTTCAAAGAAATAACAGAGGAGAGAGAGGTAGAAAAGTTTTAATATGTCCTTGAACCTGGAAAAATGAGTATGATTATGCTATATAAGAAAAGGAAAAGAGCATTTCATTAGAGAAAATAGCATGAACAAAGCAGCAGAAAAACGAATGGGCATAGCTGCCTGTAAGAACCCTTGTGTTTTGGCCTGGCCCCTTGTATAGAAAGGAAGACTATCAGGAACAAAAAACCGATGCTAAGCCTTGAAAGATTCATGGAAAGTGCTAAAGATTCATGGACTTAAGTCTCATGCTTGAAATCTCGGAAGGTTCTTACTATCTGTTGATATGTTTTCTAGCTGAATTTGAGGTGTCAAGTGTTAGAATAATCATGCTTGTTGGTTCAAGGCAACTCTTTAAGTTTTCCCCTCATCCTACTGTGCAAATTCTAACTCCTTCCCAAAGCATCATGCCACCTAAAGACATAAACATTAATGCAGTATTATTAACTAATGGACAGCTGCATTTTAATGTCCCCAATTCTACCATAATGCCTTTTATAGCTGTGTGGCTATGCGTGTTTCTGGTCCAGAATATCTTCAAGGCCCATACACTGCAGCTGAAAGTTCATGCCTTCTTTCTCTAATTGCCTGTAATCTAAAACTGTCCTCTGCCTTTTTGCTTTATTTTTCATAACATCAAATCTTTGATGAGAATAGGCCAGTTTTCTTCTAGAAAGCCCAACTATTTAATTTTTCTGACTGTTTCTTCTTGGTTAGGTTCGAGTCAAATATTTTTCTAGGATGCTACGCAGATAATATATTTGAGTATATGTCTGCCATATACATAGTAGCAGTAGTAGTGTGAGTCGTTCAGTCTTTGACTCTTTGCAACCCCATGGCCTGTATCCCTCTAGGATCCTCTGTCCACGGAATTATCTGTATACATATATGACATTTTGGGGGGTTAGTTTCTTACTCTTCTCCTTCAACAAAGATTTGAAAATCTACCATGATTGCTACATCTACCTAGTTTCCCTGCCTTTGACCTCAGGAAATGCTTCACACTGGGCTGTTTTCTTAGCATACCACCTATGCATGCCTCAAATGATGGGGATACAGGTTGCATCTAGCTCATGGTGCTCAAAGACACCAGATGAATAGCTGCATTCATATCCCCAAAATATAGGTTTTTGAGTGGAGGAGTAATATGATCAGATATGTGTTTTTGAAAGATCACATTTGTACTGGTATCTAAGATCTAGTCGAGGGGACAGAGTAGAGCCAGGAAAGGAGTTCAGAGACAAATAAACACGGCCAATGAGAAAAATGAGGCCGGGCGGGCTTAGGACAGCACTAGCCGTTGTCATGGTGAGAGGGAGAGCTTGTTTAGTCTCTAAGTTGTGTTCACCTCTTTGTGACCCCGTGGACTGTAGCCCACCAGGCTCCTCTGTCCATGGGCTTTCCCAGGCAAGAATGCTGGAGTGGGTTTCCATTTTCTCCTCCAAGGGATCTTGTTGACCCAGGGCTCGAACCCAGGTCTCCTGCATTGCAGGCAGATTCCTTACAGCTGAGCCACCAGGGAAGCCTGAGAAGGGGGAAGAGGGACAGGAAAGAAGCAGAATTAACAGAACTTTACTTAAGGTTCCATTATTATCCAAATCTACTTATTAAGCTCTTTCTCCATTTGGGAAAAACCTTTCCTTTTCACTTATCACCCAGACTCCCTTGTAGTGTTGAAAAGGAAATGAGTATTGGAACTGAAATTTTTTAGGGAAAGTTAGAAAATAAAGTTAATGTCCTTAATTATTTGCATAGTGAGATCTATTAACTCTAGGAAGAAGGAATGACTGGAAAAGTGGTGATGCTCCAGGAGCAGGTTCTGGAAAACTCCAAAGCCTCCCAGACTAAAAGAAGCTTGACCCTGGGGTGCAGTCCATAGTTTAATTTTTTTGGAAATGTCCAGACAATTATGCTTTTATCCCATGCAGCCTATGTATAAGGAAGCCAAACAGCAAATTTTAGTCAGAAGAGAAATAAAGAAATCTTACTGGAGTGTGGTAGTTAAGAATATATTATCTCAAGGGTTAAAATGGATGAGTAGCAAGCACTAGGAATCTGATTTTCCACATAAATAACATCTGTCTGATGTAACTACTTTGGAGCTATAGACTGTTAAAAGCTTGCAATATCTACAGGATGTTCTGGATAGTTAAACACCCTTCATTTTGGTCAATTTCAGATCTTGGGGCAGCAGAACAGTATCAGGTATCTCTACTATAGCCCACAGCCACATGGCAGGCAGAATTCACATATTCCTGGAGCAGTTTGCCAGCAGCTTGTGGGAGTCAGGGTAGGCAATAAGGATTCTGTCCTGCAAATACTAGGGATCCATTTTCTGATTGCTGCCACCTGATTGTGGAGGTCAAACACAGAAAAAGGCAGAAATTGTTGCAAACCTTTCCTCTTGCGGAAGTGACTTCCAGAGATCTCAAGATCCAGTGTCTGTTTTTTGATTTTTGGTTTTTTTTTTTCTCTTTCATTTTTCTCTTTGTCATCTTTTGGGAGCCAGACAATTAAGGATTAGGACATTCAAAGGCAATTGCATATAAAGGGGAATTTAGAAAGTCATTGCACATGCCCAGGGAAATGTGCAGATTCAGAAAAGACCTAAGACCTTAAGTTTCCATCTCAGGCTTATTATTGGTCCAGAGAAACTCTACAATAAGAAAACACGTAAACCAAACACACAAACAGAAAAAAAAAAAAAAAATGAGAACCGCCCCCCTCCCCCATCCCGGCATCCTGGGAAAGGGAAAATCTCTCATCTCCAGTTAACAAAGGATTCAAATGTACATTTTTAAACAACAACCACAACCACCACCACAACAAAAGCAAAACACAAATAAAGAAATACTGAGTGTGGCATATTCGAAGAAAAATAAATCAACAGAAACTTTCTCTGAGAAATGCCAGATAGCAGACATAAGAGACACTAGCTTCACACTGAATAGGATGATTAGTATAAAAAATAAACAAAAAATGAAAACCGTCAGACAGTGACAAGTGTTGGTGAAGAGGAAAATTTGGCACTCCTGTACACTACTAGTAGTCATATAAAATGGTGCAACTGCTGTGGAAGATACTATGACTTCTTCCAAAAATTTAAAATAATGAATTATTATATGCTCCCGCAATTTTACTTCTGAGTATATACTCAAAAGAATTGAAATCAGGAACTTGAAAAGATATCTGTACTCTCATGTTCATAGCAAGTCTATCAATACAACCAAAAGATGGAGGCAACAAGGAACTCATCAGGAAATGAAGAGATGCACAAATTATAGCATATATATACAGTGGAATTTTACAAGTACAGCCTTAAAGAAGAAAAAAGTCAGATAGTGAATGAAAGTCTCTCAGTCGTGTCCAACTCTTTGCAACCCCATGGACTGTAGCCTGCCAGGCCCCTCTGTCCATGAAATTCTCCAGGCCAGAATACTGGAGTGGGTAGCTGTTCCCTTCTCCAGGGGCTCTTCCCAACTCAGGGATGGAACCCAGGTCTCCCTCATTACAGGCAGATTCTTTACCATCTGAGCCCAAATCAGATACATGCTATTAATTGGATGAGCCTTGTAAAAAATATTAAACCAGTAGCAAAAGGACAAATACTGTGTTATGACACTTATATTAAGTACCTAGAGTAATCAAATTCATAGAAACTGAAAGAAGAATGAAGGTAGTCATGGAAATGTGTGGAGTTATAGTTTAATGGGTAGAGTTTCAGATTTACAAAATGAAAGCAGCTTTGGAAGTGGATGGTGATCATGGCTGCCCAACAATGAAATGCTCTTAAATTTATTGGATTGTTAAAATGGCAATTTTTATATTATTTGTAATCATAATTAGAAAATTAGAACATATTTTCTAGAGCCAGAGAGCCTGGATGTGACCTTAACTCTCTCACTCACCAACTGGGTGACCATAAGCACATTACTTCACTTCTGCCTTCTTATTTGCTTATTTGTCAAATAAAGGAAATGATATTCCTTGATTTATAAGTTATTGTGTGAATGAATTGAGGTAAAATATGCAAAGCACTTAGAAGTTCACTCATAAAAATGCTCAAAATGAGCTTGAAAGTAATTTATCAAGAAAATTATATAAAAAAGAAACAGTTGCTAGCTATTTGGATTTAAGTAAGGATGGCTTTATATTCTTACGGTGAATATTAAAGACATATCAGACTTATAAAACTATTATAATTTATACCCCCTTTTTTTTTTTTTTTAGAAATAAGGTTTACCTAACACCTGTGTGTGGAATTGGATGTGATGTTAGTTCACCCATTCCAGTTATCTCATGGCTCTATAATTTAATTAGTTTCTTAATGTAATACTATTTTCTTAGAATAAGTCATTATGGAAAACAAAAATATTTTTCCACATTCCCAATCTCTTTGGCCTTCCATGGAACAGTGTTCTTCAAGCTGTAGAGCTTAATCTTTTTCAGTGGGACAATAGTTATTTTTTAATGGTAGAATATCATTAATAAGCTTATGTCTTCATTACTGTAATTGTTAGGTTTGGGGACATTTTGTAAGTGAAATCTCAGTCTATTGGGATGTGATTTAAAAGATGTATAGGTTATGAGAATGGGTTTATATATCCTGAGGTGAAAGTGAAGTTGTTCAGTCGCGTCTGACTCTTTGTGACCCTATGGGCTGTAGCTTATGGGGTTCCTCCATCCGTGGAATTTTCCAGGCAAGAGTACTGGCTGCTGCTGCTGCTAAGTCGCGTCAGTCATGTCAGACTCTGTGCGACCCCATAGACGGCAGCCCACCAGGCTCCCCTGTCCCTGGGATTCTCCAGGCAAGAACACTGGAGTGGGTTGCCATTTCCTTCTCCAATGCATGAAAGTGAAAAGTGAAAGTGAAGTCTTCAGTCGTGTCCGACTCTTAGAGACCCCATGAACTGCAGCCTACCAGGTTCCTCCCTCCATGGGGTTTTCCAGGCAAGAGTACTGGAGTGGGTTGCCAATTCCTTCTCCAGGGGATCTTCTCGACCCAGGGATTGAACCTGGGTCTCCTGCATTCCAAGCAGATGCTTTTAGCGTCTGAGTTACCAGGGAAGCTCCTAGATAAATTCTAAATTCAGGCTGGGTCTACAAGTTCCATGATCTAGGAGCCTCATGTTGTAATCACTTTAATATAGTGAATAATACTTAGTATAAACATGGCCTTAAGATTTATAAGAAACCATCTGATCAGTTCAGTTCATTCATTTAGTCATGTCCGAATCTTTGTGACCCCATGCCTGCCAGGCATGGCATGCACACCAGACCTCCCTGTCCATCACTAACTCCCAGAGTCCACCGAAACCTATGTCCATTGAGTCAGTGATGCCATCCAACCATCTCATCCTCTGTCATCCCCATCTCCTCCTGCCCTCAATCCCTCCCAGCATCAGGGTCTTTTCCAATGAATCAGCTCTTCACATCAGGTGGCCAAAGTATTGGAGTTTCAGCTTCAACATCAGTCCTTCCAATGAACACCCAGGACTGGTCTCCTTTAGGATGGACTGGTTGGATCTCCTTGCAGTCCAAGGGACTCTCAAGAGTCTTCTCCAACACCACAGTTCAAAAGCATCAATTCTTCTGCACTCAGCTTTCTTTATAGTTCACCTCTCACATCCATACATGACTACTGGAAAAACCATAGCCTTGACCAGACAGACCTTTGTTGACAAAGTAATGCCTCTGCCTTTTAATATGCTGTCTAGGTTGGTCATAACTTTCCTTCCAAGGAGTAAGCATCTTTTAATTTCATGGCTGCAATCACAATCCGCAGCAATTTTGGAGCCCAGAAAAATAGTTTCTCACTGTTTCGCCATCTTTTTCCATGAAATGATGGGACCGGGTGCCATGATCTTAGTTTTCTGAATGTTGAGCTTTAACCCAACTTTTTCACTCTCCGCTTTCACTTTCATCAAGAGGCTCTTTAGTTCTTCTTCACTTTCTGCCATAAGAGTGGTGTCATCTGCATATCTGAAGTCATTGATATTTCTCCTGGCAATCTTGATTCCAGCTTGTGCTTCTTCCAGCCCAGCGTTTCTCATGATGTACTCTGCATACAAGTTAAATATGCAGAGTGACAATATACAGCCTTGACGTACTCCTTTTCCTATTTGGAACCAGTCTGTTGGTCCATGTCCAGTTCTAACTGTTGCTTCCTGACCTGCATACAGGTTTCTCAAGAGGCAGGTCAGGTGGTCTGGTATTCCCATCTCTTTCAGAATTTTCCCCAGTTTATTGTGATCAACACAGTCATGAATGTACGTAAATCTCTGCAGTAGGCTACATTATAACCACTATTCATAAATAATGGCTAATTATCTCTGAAGGAGGATTATGTCTTTCGAATCTGATGATATCACACTTAGCCACATGTCTTGATTTGCTTTCAGTGTATGTGAGTTAAAAATTGTTTCATTTGGGAGAAAATGCCTTACAAACCAGCACATAGTTCTCCATGTGCCACAAGAAATGCCAATGTTCTATATAGAATCTACTTCATCATCTTAGGTTCTGGGTTAGGACAACATGTAGCAGAACCACAGCTGACTTAGAACAAGAATGTATGCTTAGTGTAAGCAAAAATTAAGTGCTGATGATTTTATAAAACAAATAAGTGGAATAAAATAGTAAATAACAGAAAACATTAGGCTGCATAATGCTAAGGGTGAGTATTATTCTATGATGCTTTTGTTCATGCTACAGTTGTGTGTGTGTGTGTGTGTGTCTGTACCAAGATGTGATTAAAAAAGATATTTATTGTGTGTCAGTGAAAAATAACTTTGAAAAACAAGATGGGGATTTAGAGGTCAAGAGGAATCATTTCTATTTATAATGCTACTTAGAAAACAAAGTGTGATTGATTCACATAATAATGCTTGTTGTTGTTCAATCACTAAGTCATGTTGGACTCTTTGGAATCCCAAGAACTACAGGATTGCAGGCTTCCCTGTCCTTCCCTATCTCCCAGAATTTGCTCAAACTCGTGTCCACTGAGTCAGTGATGCCATCCAACCATCTCATCTGTCACTCCCTTCTCTTATTGTCCTCAATGTTTCCCAGCATCAGGGTCTTTTCTAATGAATTGGCTCTTCACATCAAGTGGCCAAAGTATTGGAGTTTCAGCTTCAGCATCAGTACTTCCAATGAATATTCAGGGTTGACCTCCTCTAGGGTTGAATGGTTTGATTCACATAATACAATGTACAAAAGAGTTCATGTAGTTCAGGCAAAGTGTAATTTTTAACTCAGTTAGGTCATTGCCTCAATAATTCAGTTTTAACTCAGTATATTACAAATGGATTTATCCACCCTTCAAAAAGGAATAAACTAGATGTATTTGATCACTTGGCCTCAATTATCACATATAGTTCTGGGAAGTTTTAATACCAGGAGCAGAGACACTGCACATTTCCTTCAGTGGAAATGTTTCAGGATGACCTTGGGTGACCTTCTACTCTGTCCATGCAGAAGGGGTGTCTGGATGGAAATAAGAAGGTTCAGACTGACTTATGAAGTCAGTCTATCTCTTTCCCAGGTCCTGGGATTCTGTAGGTACACAAGCTTCAGGCTTTGGGCAGCAGGCATGGGAGGACTTGTGCTTCATTGACCTGTTCCTGCTGCTTCACATTATTGACATTGACACTTAGTTGAGTTTCACATCTTGATGTCACGCTATTTTCAGCCACTTGGCAGCCAATGCCAACCCCTGTGCATCCATTTTCCACTTCTTAGCTATTTAGGACATGACTAAATTGTAGGAAGCTCAGGGGAGAGAATTTCAGGAAAGCCTTCCATATGAAGCTGACATGGCAGAAATACTAAGGGACTGAGTTTCAAGAGAGAGTGACCACTGATCAGACCAAACAACTGCCAAGTCCCACTCCCTGTGCCTAACATGCTGAGCAAGTCACTGCAGGGCACTGCACCAAAGGCAGCATTTCACGGAGCTGAGCTGTAGGTCTCCATGTAGCCAACCCAATTCGTCCCTGTGACCCAGTTCCCTCTCTACAAGCAGCTCTGACCACTTACATTCAGAAATGCGAGCAAAACACTCTGCTCTGCTTAGAGAAAAACACAGAGGCAGTATCTAGTGTTGCAAATCTAGTCTTGTCCTGGCACTTAAGATACAGGGAAAGGTGTAGTTCTAGGTAGCAAATATACTGATGGTCTATTTTGCATCAAACCTTGTTTAATCATGGCAGATGCAAAGATAAACAGACACTACATCTGCCTGTGTGCATGAGCTCATATTCCAGTTGGGGAGTTAGGCCTACAAATTGATAATTTTACCACTAGATGGCAAGAACTCAGATATTCATGTATATAAAGTGCTGTTGATAAGTATATAACTGAAATCTGAACTTTTTCTAGTGAAGAAAATCTCAGCATTCTCCAATTATATGTAGTCAATATTTATTTTCCCTCTGCTTTTTAAAAGCAAAATGGAAAAAGTTACCAAATAAAATACCTAAGAATTACAAGTAATATAATTACTCTAATACTAGTAAGCTAGCATCAACAAAAGTGCTTCTAATAAATATAAATAATTATTTGTGAAATATAATGTTTTACTTTAAAAAATGTTTCTTGAAGTATCCTCTTGCATTTTCTGCACTATTTGCATTTTTATGGTGTTTTTGTTTTGCTTTGTTTGGTTTTAGGCCATGCCATGCAACATCCCCCCTTCATGGATCTCTGCCTCGTTGTGGTGAAGGGACTTGTGTAACTCAATGAAGCTATGAGCCATGTTGTGCAGGGCCACCCAAGACCAATGGGTCATAGCAAAGAGTTCTGACAAAATGCGATCCACTGGTGGAAGGAATAGCAAAACACCCCATATACTTGCTGTGAGAACCTCATAAATTGTATAAAATGCCAAAAATATGTGACAACAAAAGATGAGTCCCCCAGGTCTGAAGGTGTCCAGTATGTTACTGGGAAAGAGAGGAGGAGAATTACCAATAGCCCCTGAATGAAAGAAGTGGCTAGGTGAAAGTGGATACAGTTCTCATTTGTGGATTTGTCTGGTGTTGAAAGTAAAATCAGATGCTGCAAAGAACAGTATTGCATAGGAACTTGGAATGTTAGGCCCATGAATCAAAGAAGGCTGGACATGGCCAAACAGGATATGGTAAGAATAAACATCAGTATCCTAGGAATTAGTAAACTAAAAAGGACTGGAATGGGCGAATTTATTTCAGATGACCATTATATCTACTACTGTGGGCAAGAATCCCATAGAAGAAATGGAGTAACCCTCATAGTCAACAAAAGAGCCTGAAATGCAACACTTGGGTGCAACTTCAAAAATGACAATGATTTTGGTTCATTTCCAAGGCAAGACATTTACATCACAGTAGTCCAAGTCTATGCCCTTACCACCCTTGCTGAAGAAACTGAAGTTGATCAGTTCTATGAAGACCTAGAAGACCTCTTAGAACTAACACTTAAAAAAGATGTTCTATTCATTATTGGGGATTGAAATGCAAAGTAGAAAGTCAAAATATACCTGGAGCAACAGGCAAGTTTGATCTTGGAGAACAATATGAAGCAGGACAAAGACTAACTGAACTCTGCCAAGAGAATGCACTAGCCATGGAAATACCCTTTCTCAACAACACAAGAGACGACTTTACACATGGTCACCACCAAATGGTTGATACTGAAATCAAATTGATTACATTCTTTGTAGCCGAAGATGGAGAAACTGTATACAATCAACAAAAACAAGATCTGGAGCTGACTGTGACTCAGATCATCAGCCTCTCATAGCAAAATTCAGGATTAAACTAAAGAAAGCCAGGAAGAACAGTAGGCCAATCAGGCAAGACTTAAATTCTGTATGAATTAGCAGTAGAGGTTAACAAATAGATTCAGCGGACTAGATCTAGTTAGCAATGTGCCTGAAGAACTATGGACAGAGGTCCATAATATTGTATAGGAGGTGATGAACAAAGCCATCCTGAAGAAAAATAAAATCAAGAAAGCTAAGTGGTTATCTGAGGAGTCTTTATGGATAACAGAAGAACAGAAAGAATTGAAAAGTAAGGGAGAGAGGGAAATGTACATCCAAGTAAATGCAGAGTTTCAAAGAAAGGCTAGAAGAGACAAGAAAGACTTCTTAATGGACAGTGTTTAATAATAGAAGAAAACAACAAAAGGGGAAAGACTAGAGATCTCTTCAGGAAAATTGAAACATCAAGGGAGCATTCCATCCAAAGATGGGTGCAATAAAGGGTAAAAATGGTAGACCTATTAGATGCTGAAGAGATCAATAAGAGATGGAAGAACTGTATTAAAAATATATATATATCTTAATGAACCAGATTACTACAATGGTGTGGTTAGTCACCCAGAACCAGACATTCTAAACTGTAAAGTCAAGTGAGCCTTAAGAAGTCCTGCTATTAATAAAGCTAGTGGGTGTGATAAAATTCTAGCAGAACTATTCAAATCCGTAAAGGAGGATGCCATCAAGGTTTTACAATCATTATGTTAGCAAATCTGGAAGACCCAGGAGTGGCCACAGGATTGGAAAAGGTCAATCCTCATCCCAATTCCCAAGAAGGGTAGTACCAAAGAATGTGTTAACCATCGGACAATTGTACTCATCTCCCATGCCAGTAAGGTCATGCTTAAAATCTTGTATGCTAGGCCTCAGCATTATGTAAGCCAAAACTTCCAGATGTCCAAGATGAGTTTAGAAAAGGAAAAGAAACTAGAGATCAAATTGCCAATATATATTGGATTATAGAGAAAGCAAGGGAATTTCAGAAAAAAAATATATCTCTGTTTCATCAGCTATGCTAAAGCCTTTAACTGTGTAGATCATGACAAACTGTGAAAAGCTCTTAGAAAGATGGGAATACCAGATCATCTTACCTGTCTCCTAAGAAACCTGTATGCAGGTCAAGAAGCAACAGTTAGAACCCTGTATGGAACAACTGATTGATTCAAGATTAATAAAGGAGTATGACAGGGCTATCTGCTGTCATCCTATTTGCTTAACCTATATGCTGAGCACATCATTAGAAATGTTGGTCTGGATGAGTTACAAGTGGGAATCAAGTAGGTGAGAGAGACATCAATAACCTCAGATATGCAGATGATACCACTCTAATGGCAGAGAGTAAAGAGAAACTAAAGAGCCTCTTGATGAGGGTCAAGGAGGAGAGTGAAAGAGTGGGCTTAAGACTAACTGTTATAAATAAATAAATAAAACTAAGACCATGGCATCTGGCCCCAATACTGCATGGCAAATGCAAGGGGAAAGGGTGGAAGTAGTGACAGATTTCCTCTTCTTGGGCTCCAAAATCACTGTGGATGGTGACTGCAGACATCAAGTCAGAGGATGATCACTTCTTGGCAAGAAAGTGATGACAAACCTACACAATGTGTTGAAAAGCAGAGACATTACTCTGCCGACAAAGGTCCATATAGTCAAGGCTATGGTCTTTCCAGTGGTCATGTACGGTTGTGGGCACTGGACCGTAAAGAAGGCAGAATGCCAAAGAATTGATGCCTTCAAACTGTGGTGCTGGAAGAGACTCTTGAAAGTCCGTTGGACATCAAGGAGATCAAACCAATCAGTCTTAAGGGAGATCAACCCTAAATATTCACTGGAAGGACTGATGCTAAAGCTGAAACTCCAATATTTTGGTCATCTGATGTGAGCAGCTGACTCATTGGAAAAGTCCCTGATGCTGGGAAAGATTGAGGGCAGAAAGAGAAGGCATGAGAGGATGAGATGGCTGGATGGCATCAATGATGCAATGGACATGAACTTGGGCAAACTCTGGGAAATGGTAAGGGACAGGGAGCCTGGTGTGCTGCCATCCATGGGGTTGCAAAGAGTCAGACATGTCTGGGGGACTGAACAACAAAATTACAACATCTAGGATTTTAGTTCCCTGACCAGGGATTGAACCCATGCCCCCTGCATTGGGAGTATAAAGTCTTAACCACTAGAACAGACTGCCAGGGAAGTCCCACAGCATTTTACTTTTGATATATTTTATTACATATGCAACTGACATTATTATTCTTCTCAAATATATGTTTATTGAGTGAAATAATTTGTATATAGTTCTCCACAACTAAAAGATGTTTCAGAAACATAAGCAAATTTTGTTAAAAATCTGTGTCTAATTTCAGACTCAGAAGAATGGAATGTTCAGAGATTATGTAGAGAAAAGCTCTACATATATATTTAACTAGTGTAAATGTAACCTCCTAGAGGGCAAGGATTGTTATCTGTCTCCTTTTCTGATGCAAGTTAGCACAAAGGGTATGTTGCTGCTCAATAAATTGTGAGTAAATAAACAGCCTGTAATGACTAGTCATATAACAGTATTATTTAAAATAAATTAATATGCACAATTTTACTTCATCCATGGACACTTAAAGTTTTATTGCCTAGAACGATGACATTGAGTCATATAAATTTCAGGTACAAAATATATGTGTGCATTCCGTGCAGCATTGAACACTGTTTCAACTGAAGTTTCTGTCACATTATTATAGGTTCCCTTATTCACATTCTCATCATCATTAATTGCACTTCCTTCTCCCTCACCCCACTGCAACCACCTGATGTGTATAATATTTAATGTCCAAGGCTATGGTTTATCCAGTAGTCATGTATGGATGTGAAAGTTGGACCATAAAGAAAGCTGAGCGCTGAAGAATTTATGCTTTTGAACTTTGGTGTTGGAGAAGACTCTTGAGAGTCCCTTGGACTGCAAAGAGATCCAACCAGTCCATCCTAAAGGAGATCATTCCAGAGTGTTCATTGGAAGGACTGATGTTGAAGCTGAAACTCCAATACGTTGGCCATCTGATGCAAAGAACTGACTCATTTTGAAAAGACCCTGATGCTGGGAAAGATTGAAGGCGGGAGGAGAAGGGGATGACAGAGGATGAGATGGTCGGATGGCATCACCAACTCAACGGACATGGGTTTGGCTAGACTCTGGGAGTTGGTGATGAACAGGGAGGCCTGGTGTGCTGTGGTCCATGGGTTGGACACAACTGAGCAACTGAACTGAACTGATGTATTTTCAAGGTTACTAATATTCTGTCATCCAAGACATTTTATTCTAATGGAAAAATAGTTGTTTTAGGAGTTTATAATAGGCATTTCTAGCTAAGTTACTAAGCAAAATCTTCATAAAATATGCGACATTTTTGCTTGGCCATACAGAGATAAAAGATACAAAGAGTATCCCAGATCTTTTGCGAAAACAGTTGATTTTTAAAACTTTGAAGTGAATAAGTGAATTATCAGTGGATTGCCTGAGGGTGAGACATTAAAGGGATATTTAGAAATAAGTTTAAAGATTGGCTAGCTCAGAATACTGAGGGTTCAGAATACTGAACTAGAGCTTATTATTATTATTCTGTAAACCAAGAGCAATAGTTCAGTGAACTAATCCAAGTGTATTTCATTAAGAAAATTTGACAAAGTGTTTGAGACTGTAATCGAAAATAATCTGGATGTAGGAGCACATTTGATATAAGAAACCCTTAAAATGTATTCCTCCATAAAATCAGTGAGATCAATGGTAAAAATTGTCTCAGTTAATGTTTTAAAATTCAGTTCCAAAATTAAGAATTCTAGAAATTACACTAAGGCTTGGAACAATCTGAGGAACATTTATTCCAAACACAAGGGGTTGTAACTTGGTAGGAGCAGTACATTTCCTAGTATTTTAACCTGTGCTAGTCCCATACTTTCTTCCAAACTCCATGATAGCCTTGGTACCAGTAACCTTGCAAATATAATCTTTGCCTCTTCTAGAAGAGTTAAGCAATGATAGTTAGAATTTAAGATCTGAAATTTCAATTAGTAAATTGTAAAAATCAGCAGCCTAGCAGCCACTGTAAGGGGCAGCATGTGTTTGGGGAATCCTGGAAAGCCGCAAGCCTAGAAATCTGTCACTATTTGATTTGTTCGGAAGGCCAATGAAAAGGTCCACTCTCTTTTTTTGAGCTGATTCAGAGATTGCTTTGTACAAATAGTAAAACCTTACAGCATGTGTCAAAAATAATCACTGAGAATCACTTAATTTTATGGCTGTCCTCAGGAAGATTCTAGTTGGGACTAACAAGAAGCAGATAAAAACCTTAAAAACAAATATTTAATAAAGATATATGCATTAAGAAACTTGAAGAGTTCTGAAATATTTTGGGGAACGTAGAAGATTATACATATGATCAGGACTGTGAGCATGCCCAGTAAAGACCTGAGAAGGGCCTAATTTCTCATGTCTTCCTGACCTTGAGGCTTGGTGCAAGTGAGTTCAGTTCAGTCCAGTTCAGTTCAGTCGCTCAGTCGTGTCCGACTCTTTGCAACCCCATGAATCGCAGAACGCCAGGCCTCCCTGTCCATCACCAAATCCCAGAGTCCACTCAAACTCATATCCATCGAGGTAGTGATGCCATTCAGCCATCTCATCCTCTGTCGTCCCCTTCTCCTCCTGCCCCCAATCCCTCCCAGCATCAGGGTCTTTTCCAATGAGTCACTCTTCACATGAGGTGGCCAAGGTACTGGAGTGTCAGCTTCAACATCAGTCCTTCCAATGAACACCCAGGACTGATCTCTTTAGGATGGACTGGCTGGATCTCCTTGCAGTCCAAAGGACTCTCAAGAGTCTTCTCCAACATCACAGTTCAAAAGCATCAATTTTTTGGTTCTCAGCTTTCCTCACAGTCCAACTCTCACATGCATACATGACCACTGGAAAAACCATAGCCTTGACCAGATGGACCTCTGTTACCAAAGTAATGTCTCTGCTTTTTAATATGCTACCTAGGTTCATCATAACTTTCCTTCCAAGGAGTAAGCATCTTCTAATTTCATGGCTGCAATCACCATCTGCAGTGATTTTGGAGCCCCCAAAAATAAAGTCTGAAACTGTTTCCACTGTCTCCCTATCTATTTCCCATGAAGTGATGGGACCAGATGCCCTGATCTTAGTTTTCTGAATGTTGAACTTTAAGCCAACTTTTTCACTCTCCTCTTTCACTTTCATCAAGAGGCTTTTTTATTCCTCTTCACTTTCTGCCATAAGGGTGGTGTCATCTGCATATCTGAGGTTACTGATATTTCTCCAGGCAATCTTGATTCCAGCTTGTGCTTCTTCCAACCCAGCAAGTGAGTAGTGAAGGGAAAAGAGTTGGAAACTGCTTGCTGATGTACACATATAGCAACCCTCTCTACAAAGGCAGGGAGACTTATTGGTATTTAAAGAAGGTTCAAGGTATTTAAAGAAGTCTGTTCAATTATTTGCATAGGAACCTGGAATGTTGGGTCCATGAATCAAGGCAAATTGGAAGTGGTCAAACAGGAGATGGCAAGAGTAAATGTTGACATTCTAGGAATCAGTAAACTAAAATGGACTGGAATGGGTGAATTTAATGCAGATGACCATTATATCTACTACTGTGGGCAGGAATCCATTAGAAGAAATGGAGTAGCCATCATAGTCAACATGAGTCCAAAATCCAGTACTGGGATGAAATCTCAAAAACAACAGAATGATCTCTGTTTGTTTCCAAGGCAAACCATTCAATATCATGGTAATCCAAGCCTATGTCCCAACCAGTAATGCTGAAGAAGCTGAAGTTGAATGGTTCTATGAAGACCTATAAGACCTTTTAGAACTAATACCCAAAAAAGATGTCCTTTTCATTATAGGGGACTGGAATGCAAAAGTAGGAAGTCAAGAATCACTTGGAATAACAGGCAAATTTGGCCTTGGAGTACAGAATGAAGCAGGACAAAAGTTAAGAGAGTTTTGCCAAGAGAACGCACTGGTCATAGCAAACACCCTCTTACAACAACACAAGACTCTACACATGGACATCACCAGATGGTCAACACCGAAATCAGATTGATTATATTCTTTGCAGCCAAAGATGGAGAAGCTCTATAAAGTCAGCAAAAACAAGACAGGGAGCTGACTGTGGCTCAGATCATGAACTCCTTATTGCCAAATTCAGACTAAAACTGAAGAAAGTATGGAAAAGCAGTAGACCAATCAGGTATGATCTAAATCAAATCCCTTATGACTATACAGTGGAAGTGAGAAATAGATTTAAGGGACTAGATCTGATAGACAGACAGCCTGATGAACTATGGACAGAGGTTCATGACATTTTACAGGAGACAGGGATCAAGACCATCCCCATGAAAAAGAAATGCAAAAAGGCAAAATGGTTGTCTGAGGAGGCCTTACAAATAGCTGTGAAAAGAAGAGAAGTGAAAAGCAAAGGAGAAAAGGAAAAATAAACCCATTTGAATACACAGTTCCAAAGAATAGTCAGGAGAGATAAGAAAGCCTTCCTCAGCAATCAATGCAAAGAAATAGAGGAAAACAACAGAATAGGAAAGACTAGAGATCTCTTCAAGAAAATTAGAGATACCAAGGGAACATTTCATGCAAAGATGAATTCGATAAAGGACAGAAATTGTATGAACCTAACAGAAGCAGAAGATATTAAGAAGACGTGGCAAGAATACACAGAAGAATTGTACATAAAAGATCTTCATGACCATAAAATCACAATGGTGTGATCACTCACCTAGAGCCAGACATTCTGGAATGTGTAGTCAAGTGGGCCTTAGAAAGCATCACTACGAACAAAACAAGTGGATGTGATGGATTTCCAGTTGAGCTATTTCAGATCCTGAAAGATGATGCTGTTAAAGTGTTGCACTCAATATGCTAGCAAATTTGGAAAACTCAGCAGTGGCCACAGGACTGGAAAATGTCACTTTTCATTCCAATCCCTAAGAAAGGCAATGCCAAAGAATGCTCAAACTACCGCACAATTGCACTCACCCCACACGCTAGTAAAGTAGTGCTCAAAATTCTCCAAAACAGGCTTCAGCAATACGTGAACTGTGAACTTCCAGATGTTCAAGCTGGTTTTAGAAAAGGCAGAGGAACCAGAGATCAAATTGCCAATATCTGCTGGACCATCGAAAAAGCAAGAGAGTTCCAGAAAAACATCTATTTCTGCTTTATTGACTACGCCAAAGCCTTCGTCTGTGTGGATCACAATAAACTGTGGAAAATTCTGAAAGAGATGGGCATACCAGACCACCTGACCTGCTTCTTGAGAAAACTGTATGCAGGTCAGGAAGCAACAGTTAGAACTGGACATGGAACAACAGACTGGTTCCAAATAGGAAAAGGAATACATCAAGGCTGTAAATTGTCACCCTGCTTATTTAACCTCTATGCAGAGTACATCATGAGAAATGCTGGGCTGGAAGAAGCACAAGCTGGAATCAAGATTGCCTGGAGAAATATCAGTAACCTCAGATATGCAGATGACACCACCCTTATGGCAGAGAGTGAAGAGAAACTAAAAAGCCTCTTGATGAAAGTGAAAGAGGAGAGTGAAAAAGTTGGCTTAAAGTTCAACATTCAGAAAACTAAGATCATGGCATTTGGTCACATCACTTCATGGGAAATAGATATGGAGACAGTGGAAACAGTTTCAGACTTTAATTTTTGGGGCTCCAAAATCACTGTAGATTGTGACTGCAGCCATGAAATTAAAAGATGCTTACTCCTTAGAAGGAAAGTTATGACCAACCTAGATAGCATATTGAAAAACAGAGGCATTACTTTGCCAACAAACGTCCATCTGGTCAAGGCTATGGTTTTTCCAGTGGTCATGTATGGATGTGGGAGTTGGACTGTGAAGAAAGCTGAGCACCAAAAAAATTGATGCTTTTGAACTGTGGTGTTGGAGAAGACTTTTGAGAGTCCCTTGGACTGCAAAGAGATCCAACCAGTCCATCCTAAAGGAGATCAGCCCTGGGTGCTCATATGAAGGACTGATGCTGAAGCTGAAACTCCAGGACTTTGGCCACCTCATGTGAAGAGTTGACTCATTGGAAAAGACCCTGATGCTGGGAGGGATTGGGGGCAGGAGGAGAAGGGGACGACAGAAGATGAGATGGCTGAATGGCATCACCGACTCAATGGACATGAGTTTGAGTAAACTCCAGGAGTTGGTGTTGGACAGGGAGGCCTGGCGTTCTGCGATTCATGGGGTTGTAAAGAGTTGGACACAACTGAGCGACTGAACTGAACTGACTGAAAGTAACAAAGCAAGACTTCAATGTACATACATGTGAAAAAATACACTTTTACGAAATTAATTGAGGAATTCACTATGCAAACAAATGGCAACAACAGTGAATCCTGGTTTGGGGGAGGAGTTTCAGGGTGCCACATTATTTGAAAATCTAGTTTTAAACACAAAATTATAAGGCAAGGAAAGAAATAGAAAATTGTATGGCTTATATATAGAAAAAGCATGAGTCAAGAGAATCACATCCAAATGTTGGACTTATCCAAAATGAACTTCAAATCAACCACTACAAATATTGAGAATTGTAAAGGAAACCATTCTATATCTTTAAATAATGTGTGAGAACAATGTGTCACCAAATACTAATGTTAGTACATATCACTTTTTAAATAACCAAATGGTAATTCAGGAATTAAAGATTATAAGTGAAATTAAAAAATCACTAGAGTAGCTCAACAACAGATCTGAACTATAGAAAGAAAAGCAGTGCACTAAACAATATGTCAATTAAGATTATTCAAGTATGAAAATCAGAAAGACAAAGAGTGAAACAGCTTAAGCAGACTCAGATTATATACTGTGATCTGATTAGATTTATCACAGGAATGCAAATTTGACTTAATATATGCAGGGAAATCAATGCAATATTGCTTATTAATGAAATAAAGGATAAAAGCTGGCAATCATCTGAATAGATTTAGAAGAAATCATTTGATGAAATACATTACTCTGATAAAATATTCAACAAACTGAAAATAGAAGGAAATATCCTCATTCTGTTAGGTGTATCTATGAAAAACTCATATGTAATGTATTCTTTAATGGTAAGGACTGAATTTTTTCCCCTTAGATAAAAAACAAGAAAAATATGTATACTGTCACTACTTCTATTCAAGATTGCATGGGGAGTTCTAGCTAGTAAAGAAAAAGAAATAGCCGTTCAGGTTGGAAAATAAGTAATATATTTCCCTATCTACAGATGATGTGTGGGGAATATTAAAAGGAATCCATAAGAGAACTATTAGAACTAACAAATAATTCAGCAAGATAATAGTTCAAAGATCAATATAAAAAAGTCAATTTTATTTCTACATACTAGCAATGAACAATCAGAAAATTAAATTAAGAAAATGATCCCATTTACAAGCCATCAAAAATAATGTACTAAGGGATACATTTGACAAAAGCAGTACCAGACTTATACATAAAAAAACCACAAATAATCATTGAAAGCAATTAAAGAATATCTAAATAAATGGAAAGACATTCATGTCCATGAATTAGAAGATTTAATGTTGTTCCAGATTGAAACACTCTCCAAGTTGATCAACAGTTTCATGCAAACCCTATCAAAATTCAAGCTTTTATTTTTCTTTTCAGAAATTGACAATCTGTTCCCAAATTCATATGGAAATGAAAGGAACTGAAAATAACCCCCAAAAATGAGAAATAAAAGTTAGAGACTGACATTTTCTGACTTCAAAATTTACTGAAAATCTACAGTAATCAAGAGAATTTGTACTAACATAAAAATCTATGGAATAGGAATGAGAATTCAGAAATAAACCCTTACATTTATAGTCAAGTGATTTTTGACAAAGGTGCCAAGACCACACAAGTGGAGAAAGACAAGTTCTTTCAAAAAATTATCATGGTATATCAAATGGCTATCCATGTAGAAAATAATAAATTTGGGCATCTATCTCCTTACTGATTTCTAGGGTTTAAGTAAGTAAGGTAAGAAGGGGAGGTGGGAGACATCTGTGTGGCTAAAGGAAAAAAAAAAGGTAAAATGAAAAACCATTTGCTGTTTACATATTGATTGTTTCAGAGTCAGTTTCCTGGTTGTGATCTTGTACCATTGTTTTCTAAGCTGTTACCATTGTGGGAACTGGGTTAAGTGTACATGGGATATTTTGTACTATTTCTATAATAGTATGAAAACTGACAGTTATCTCTCAAAATTGAATTTTAATTTAAAAACAAGCTTGAGTGTTAATGAGAAAGGAAGTAGCAGGAGAAGCACTTTGCAACATAGAACAGGTGGAATTTGGTTGCAGGAAAGAAATAAAGAAAAGGTGTCTCTGTTATTTATTTTTGGTAAAGTGATGGTAACTCTGCAACATTCAAAATATTAATACAATAATTATTATATACTTTTTTCAATGTTTTGAATCCTACCCTATGACTACTGTATTTTATGGTGTGTTGTTTTTTAAAAATAACAATTTTCTTGTGCAGCTTAGAAGGTCAATATTTATTTTGCCCAATTTCAATGCATTCTACATTTACGAGACTAAATATTTCTCAACAGTAATTGGTATTCATTGCAATGACTGGAAAATCCATTAGAATCTGATCAATAAATAGTGGATAAATAAGTTCTGATAAACTGATTAAAGAAGATATTAAGAAGAGGTGGCAGAAATACACAGACAAACTATACAAAAAAAGACATTAATGACCCAGATAACCATGATGGTGTGATCACTCGCCTAGAGTCAGATATTCTTGGAATGTGAAGTCAAGTGAGCATTAGGAAGCATCTCTACAAACAAAGGTAGTGGAGGTGATGGAATTCCAGTTGAGCTATTTCAAAACCTGAAAGATGATGCTGTGAAAGTGCTGCATACAGTATGCCAGCAAATTTGGAAAATTCAGCAGTGGCCACAGGACTGGAAAAGGTCAGTTTTCATTCCAATCCCAAAGAAAGGCAGTGCCAAAGAATGTTCAAACTATTGCACAATTGCATTCATCTCACACACTAGCAAAGTAATCCTCAAAATTCTCCAAACCAGGCTTCAACAATACATGAACAGAGAACTTCCAGATGTTCAAGGTGGATTCAGAAAAGGCAGAAGAACCAGAGATCAAATTGCCAGCATCTGTTGAATAATATAAAAAGCAAGAGAGTTCCAAAAAACATCTACTTCTGCTGTATCAGCTATGCCAAAGCCTTTGACTGTGTGGTTGACAACAAACTGTGGAAAATTCTGAAAGAGATGTGAATACTAGACCACCTGACCTGCCTCTTGAGAAATATGTATGCAGGTCAAGAAGTAACAGTTAGAACTGGACATGGAACAACCACCTGACTGGTTGCAAATTGGGAAAGGAGTACATCAAGGCTGTGTATTGTAACCCTGCTTATTTAACTTACATGCAGAGAACATCATGAGAAACGCTGAGCTGAATGGAACACAAGCTGGAATCAAGATTGCAGGGAGGAATATCAATAACCTCAGATACGCAGATGACATCACCCTTATGGCAGAAAGCAAAGAGGAACTAAAGAGCCTTTTGATAAAGGTGAAAGAAGAGTGTGAAAAAGCTAGTTTAAAACATAACATTAAAAAAACTAATATCATGGCATCCGGTCCCATCACTTCATAGCAAATAGATGGGAAAACAATGCAAATAGTGACAGACTTGGTTTTCTTGGGCTCCAAACTCTTGTGATCTTACTGAGAAAGTACTGTGAGGGTCCCTACCCTGAGTAGAGGGTAGAAGAGATGTGGTCCTTCATTAAGTTCCTGGTCTAATTCCTGTGGATAAATCCATCAGGACTGATATTGAAGCTGAAACTCCAATACTTTGTCCACCTAATGGGAAGAACAGACTCAATGGGAAAGTCCCTGATGCTGGGAAAGATTGAAGGTGGGAGGAGAAGGGGATGACAGGGGATGAGATGGGTTGGATGGCATTACTGACTCGATGGACATGAGTTTGAGCAAGCTCTGGGAGTTGGTGATGGACAGGGAAGCATGGCATGCTGCAGTCCATGGGGTCTCAAAGAGTCAGATACAACTGAGAGACTGAACTGAACTGAATGAATATATTGGTTTTTCATCTAAATTATTTTGAAAGATTTAGATTGAATCATTATTCTTTGAGTCAATATTGCCCATTTGAACTTCCTCAGATCAATGGAGGGCTTCCTGGGTAGCTCAAATGGTAAACAACCTACCTGCAATGTGGGAGACCTGGGTTCAATTCCTGTGTTTGGAAGATCCCCTGGAGAAGGACATGGCAACCCACTCCGGTTTTCTTGCCTGGAGAATTCCATGGACAGAGGAGCCTGGCAGGCTACAGTCTATGGGGTTGCAATGAGTCAGACACAACTGAGTGACTAACAAATCAATAGACATTTACTGCTAAAACAAATAAAATCAGCAAGACTCTGGGTGGTTTAATTGGCTTGGATATGCATTTCAGTAAATGTAATTGTCAACTCTTTTATCCAAACTAAGAAACTGTCTCTAAATGAAGCAATCATTATACACTCTGACCATGACAATGATTGGGCTGTTGCTACGGAAAAAGCGATTGAAGCAATTAATCAAAGCTACCAAGCTCTGTAATTAATTGTCAGAATTGAGGTTCTGTTACTGGGGTAAACGTCAGAATGTGAAAGAAACCATATAGCAGTGCAAGCAAAATCACAGAGTTGGGTGAAGACTGATGTCAAGGTGGAATAAGGCTTGTGAGTAAACATTTAAAGAATGCCCCAGTATAACATAAATCTGAAGACTGACCCCAAATGAGGAGATATGTTCTCAGTGGGAGAAGTTTTACTAAAGCTTCGAGTGAGTCCCAAGAACCAAAGTGCTTGTCCCAGTCTTTTGTGAGAGGAACACGCATCCAAGAAAAATTTTGACTGAAGGTAGGAATTACAGTGAAGCAGCAACAGTTAGTAAGAATATCCCCTCCCCACTTCCTGGCCTTGAGAGACATCTGTGATAGAATAAAACAGCTTCCTTGAGAAGGCTACAAGGAAAGTTGTGTCCTTAAGAGAAAATAAAGGCAAAGACTTTTCCCTTTTGATGAATATGCTATTTGAGTTTCATAGAGCATGGCAGAAATTCAGAATTAGAAGGCATATGAAGTAATAATAAAAAAAAATCTGGATGATGATAAGTTGAACGTCTGATGATCACTGAGGTCAATAGTGGTATCAGATGTGGTAGAGAATGAATTTTAAGTCACCTTTTTACTGCCAGCTTTTAGCTACACTAAGATTGTGGCAGCTTATGGAAAGGTGGCTTCTTGAGGTTTTCTCATCTAATGGTGTTTACAGCTTAGAGAAGTCTGTGAAAAACATGACACTCGACAGATAGGAAATAGAAATGCTTTTGCGTTAGTTCATTCATTCATTCATTCACTCATTCAGCTTCATGCAAGATATTCCACTAGGCACTGAGGATTTCATAGTGAGCAAAACAGACAAAATCCCAAAGCTTTTTAGCTTGAATTCTAGTAGGAAGGGTAGAAAGGGTTGAGATTGAGGTCAAGAACTTCTTGACATCTCAATGTCAGGTTTGTGTGTATACTTATATCACAAACATATAATATACATGGACATGTATAGCAGTGAGGGGATTTAGATAGGATAGCAATAGTACTTCAAATAAAATCACCTAAACTCACAGAATCTACAGAAGTCCAGAAGAATTATGTTTGGGCCTGGTGGATACTTTTTAAATTTAATGTAATACAATTTAACTTAATTTATCTTTACCTATCTATCTACTACTTATGTATTTACACCTTCATATGACCTGATCTAATTTCTGAGCCTCTATCCAAACCAAATTTTTTTCTGTGTTATTTAACTCATGATTCAACTCATGTGGCCAAACATTTTGTATTTCTCATGCTTTCCACAATCTTTCTTCTTCTACTTCATCCTGCCTAGATTTCTACATCCTTATTCGTGCCCCTGCCTAAATTTTATTCCTAATCTTCAGGTCTGTTTCAGGTTCCAGAAGTCTAGTCCCTATACCCAATTTTGTTCTAATTCTCATAATTAGGAACTGGCTCACGTTTATTGAGGGCTAATCCTAAAAAGCATATAGAGGACAGATACTTATGATAAATAATCTGCTAAATTGTATAGCATTTGAACTTTCAAATCTATAATCTTCCTCATATCTACCACAGTTATTCACTTTGGGATGACTCTAAATAAGCATCAATTTACATAGACATTTACTTCATGACTTTAATTTTAATCCAATTCATTAATTTAATGCTTTAGAATACCAGTGCTATTTCCATAATTCTTTCCTGAAGTCTCTCGAGGGAACCAATGTAAAAGAAAAATAAATTTAAGAAAATTTGCTTCTTGAAAGCATAAGGATGACTTACTGGTGGCAAAATCCTTGGCAATGAGAGTGAACCAAGACCCCTTAACATCCAGGACACAGAGAACCATCCCATAGCCCCTTTGATTGTTCTCATTGCCAGTGATAGAAAAGGAAAGGAATTTTGGAGAAGTGACAACATTCTAAGATTCTTGCTTATAAATGTGAAAGGATATTTTGGATATTCATAGATCCAATAATATCTCTTAAAATACTTCCAGCCAGTAAGAGTTTGAATTACTACAAATTATTTCAGGACTCAATGATGTCCACAGCTACTAAAAAGGGGGGATGTGTGGCATGTAGGTAGAACCTGTGTCCATATCCCACCTATGCCTACTATCTCCTTCCATAGTGAAAAGCCATCAAATTCTCATATGTTATTCATCTTTCTAGGTCTGTTATTAAATTTGTCACAAATATAAGAGTCAGGATGACAGAAGTATAAGTGGTGTCCAAATATATCAGCAGCTGTCAGGCACAAGAAAATGTGATGATGTAATACAGAAGAGGGGATGTGGGCTAGCCTTCAAGCTGGAGAGACAGGAGGTAGAGCCTGGTGAAAGAAATGTTAAACACTGCATCTCAGTTTATGACGATGATTGCCAAGGTAGACAGGAAGAATCTATTTTCTGCCTTGGTGCTAGCATCATTCTTCTCTAAAGTTTGATAGAGTCTGGCAGGTATGTTCTGATTTTCCAGAATAAAGAAGGGTTTCATGCATTTAAGTTAAATAAATACTGAGGTGCCATCAATGTCCTAATATTTTTATATAGTTCACATAATCAGTTTCCTTCATTGGAATCTGTTATCCTACTATATTAGATACAAAAGTGTGAGTGTGGACAAATCCATAACAAACATGAAGACTTCTGATGAATAAAAGATTAGAATAACACCAAGATCCATATTATGTGATAGATGTACAATTTCAACAGTGAGAGTCCTTGTGAGCAATCAGCGGTAAGACTTCCCAGATACCACTTTCAGAAGACACATGCATTTCAGGTTCTTAAGACATCGGAAATTTCATGCTGCTTTCATGGCTGATAGGGATTATGGTGATTGTCAGAAGAGAGAAGAGTAAATATTAACCATAGAAAGTTAGAATATTATGCTATGGATTCAACATACTTTCTCTTTTAAAGTTCAAATTTATTCTCTCAGTACAGAGAGGAAGTATGAATTTTATTATTGAAATCTAAGAAGAATTGATTTTATTTATATATAGGATTATATTCATCATGATTTCATTGGAAATAAATTTTAATTGAAGTATACTTGGCTTACAATACTATATTAGCATCAGTGTACAACATATTGATCTGATATTTTTGTATACTACAAGGAGATCACCAACATGAGCTTAGTTATCATCTATCCATGTATAAAATTGTTATTTTGTTAATGGCTCTATTCCCTATAGTATATTTCATTCTTGTGACTATTTTTATAACTAGAAGTCTGTACCTCTTAATCTAAGTCATCCTCACCTTTAGCCCATCCTCACCAGACTCCCCTCTGGCAAGCACTAGTTTTCTCTCTGTATTTCTGAATCTGTTTTGTTTTGTTTTTCTTGTTACTTTATTTCTTTTTTATATATGCCACATGTAAGTGAAATCAACAGTATTCTTTCTCTGATTTATTGCACTTAACATAATACCCTCCAGACCCATCCATGTTCTCAGAAGTGGCAAGATTTCAGTCTTTTTTATGATTAATATTCCATTATATATATATATATATATATATATATATATATATGTATGTATGTATGTATGTATGTATATGTGTGTGTGTGTGTGTGTGTGTGTTAGTCACTTAGTCATCTCCAACTGTAATGCAGGAGACCTGTGTTCAATCCCTGTGTTGGGCAGATCCCTCAGAGAAGGTAATGTCTACCCACTTCAGTATTCTTGCTCGGCTAATCCCATGGACAGAGGAACCTGGTGGATTACAGTACATGGGGTTGCAAAGAGTCAGACACAACTGAGCAACTAACATGTTCACTTTCATACACACACACACACACACAGAGACACAGACACAGACACACACACACATATATGAAACCTTCTTTATCTTCTTTTTCCATTCAACTGCTGAGGGAGACTTCAGTTGCTTCTATATCTTGACTATGGTAAATAATTCTGCAGTAAATATTGCTGTGCACATATCTTTTCAAATTAACATTTTTGTTTTACTTGGATATATACCCAAAAGTGAAATTGCTGTATTATATATT
Source organism: Cervus canadensis (assembly GCF_019320065.1). Lineage (NCBI taxonomy): Eukaryota > Metazoa > Chordata > Mammalia > Artiodactyla > Cervidae > Cervus > Cervus canadensis. The sequence continues at coordinate 29,400,934 of NC_057405.1, forward strand.
GCAGTTCTATGTTTAACTTTTGAGAGAAACTCCTATTGCACCAGTGATATACAGTTACAAGGGCTCCAGTTTCTTCATATCCTTATCAACACTTGTTATTTCTTACCTTTTTGATAATATCTATTCTGAAAGGTGTGAGATTATGTCTCATTATTATATTAATTTTCATTTCCATGATGGTTAGTGATATTGAGCAATTTTTCATGTGCCTCTCTATATTTCTTTTAGGAAAATGTGTGTTTAGGTCCTCTATCTATTTTTCAATTGTGTCATTTATTTGTTTTATGTTGAGCTGAGATGTTTTATATTGATCTGTATGTTTTCATTATGTATTTTGTATACTAACCCATACCAGGCATATTATTTGCAATTTTCTTCTCCTATTTAGCACATTGCATTTTTGTTTTGTTTGTTTTATTATTTTTTGAGTAGACCTCCTTATGAAATTTTGCTCTGTCTCATAGATTTTGAATATTGTGTTTCCATTTTCATTTGTCTCAAGGTTTTTTCTTTTAATTTCTTCTTCAATTTCCTCATTGATCTACTGGTTTTTAGTAGTGCATTATTTAGTCTCCATATATTTGTGGGTTTTTTTTTTCTCAATTTTGTTGTTCTGTTTCTAGTTTCATACTGTTGTAGTCAGAAAAAATGCTTGATATGACTTCAATCTTAAATTTAGTAAGACTTATTAGTGTTTTGTTGCCTAGCATGTGATCTATCCCACAGAATGCTCCATGTGCACATGAAAAGACTGTATTCTGCAGAGTTTGGAAGAAATATTCTGTGTATGGAACTTCCAAGGTGGCTCTAACAGTAAAGAATCTATCTGCCAGTGCAGGAGACACAAGAGGTGTGGGTTCAGTCTCTGAGTCAGGAATATCCCCTGGAGTAGGAAAGGACAATCCACTCCAGTATTCTTGCCGGGATAATCCCATGGACAGAGGAACCTGGTGCGCTATAGTCCATTAGGTCACAAAGAGTCACAATTGAGTGACTAAGCACACATTCTGTGTATATCTATTGTCTATCAATCTAATGTGTCATTTAAGACCCATGTTCATGAATGTTGACACTTAAAGAGTAACTATAATTAACTGGATTTTGACAAATACAATTGTTTAAAGACTCATTTTATACACCTATACTGTGTTAGGTTCTGAGAAATATGGTGGTATTATACAGAGGAATGGTAGTGTATTCTGAAGGTATATGAACACAGGAAATGAAAAAAAAAATAATACTTGTGTTGATAATTAATGTTGGGATGAAAGTTAATTTCCAATGTTAGAGTGCCTCTAACATAGAAAATAAACTTGTTTACACTTATTCTGGAATCTAAGGATGGTGCAGAGGATATCATTGCATGGGTGAGAGATCAGTATTAGTCACATTAGTTAATTTCTTTCAAATATAAAATTTTATCTTTTTTTTAAGGAGAGATCATACATAGGACTAGAAACATTAAAACAAGTTATAAATCCCTGAGCATCACTTTTGCCAGATCCATCTTTCCCAATGATCACTGTATGATGTATTACTATTAAGTACTAATATTAGACCTTGGACCCTTTATCCTATAGAGGCAGCAAGCCAACTGAGACATCTGCCCAGCCCTAAGGATTAGCCATGGAGTCATACAACAAGAGTGTCCAGTGACCTGATGGATTTACCCACAGGAATTAGACCAGGAACTTAATGAAGGACCACATCTCTACTACCCTCTACTCAGGGTAGGGGTTCCTCACAGTACCAGCTCAGTAAGATCGCAAGAGTTAGAATGGGCATGTTTTATCACCATTATCTTTTCTCTAGTTCATTACATAGATATTATTTATTAGGAGTAAATGTTTTCTTTCTTTCCTTTTTTTTTTTCCTGATTAATAAACCAAGAAAAATCATGTTGGTCTTGATACAAATTATCCCAAAACACTGGACTAAATATCATCTGGGACTTTTGGATTTTCTTCCTCCTAGAGGAAGTCAGTGTACTGTATATTGCATGTGGAAAGGATAGGGACTTGAATATTTATAACTCAAAGGGCAGGCTTTGTTTCTCATTATGGGCATTCACAGATGTTGAGTACTCTCATTCCAGACATATGGTAAGATTGACTTGCTTGCTATTTCAAGTCAGATTTTGCCTTGTGGCTTGCTTGGTCCATAAAACATGAATGCAAGCACTATGCATCACTTCCAGGCAGAAGTGTTGAGTATTAGAACATGACATGCCATATTCTCTTGTATATGATTCTGTGGTCATGGAAGCTTCTGTCAAGGTGATACCTTCATAAACCTTACCAACCTGCAGAGGGCATGTAGCTTAGGCAACAAATAAAGTTTGCTCTTTCAAACCTCTGAGAGTTTTCTAGTTCTTGGTTTTTACAGCATAACCAGATCTGTTCTGACTAATACCTTTATGAATTATTTTAAAGATCTGTGAAATCCTTGAATACCCCTTCAAAATTATAAAAAAAAAAAAACACCAAAAACAAAAAACCCCACAAACCACTATTTGTAATGTAATAACCATTGATTAGGATATAAATAATTTTTTTCTTTCAAATATTTGCATTAGTTCCATTTTATTTTTTTTCAGGGTTATTTCTAATGATTAATAAATTACAAACATTTTTTGTCAACATTTTTAAGGAATGCAGAAACTTGAAACAATAGAGAATTTGACTTTCTTCCAAATCCAGCAAAATGTAATTCTATAATACACTGATAATCATTATTGAAAATAATTTTAGAACATTAGGCAATTTTTTACTGGTTATCTTTCACCTCATTAGGTATACTGAGCATTTATTCTACCGTGTAATTGGAGAAGCAATTCAATTCTATGATCCATTTCCAAATATGCACACATTCAGTAAAATCTTGTCAGTTTCCCCCTTCTCCTTTCCTACCAGAAGTACAGAAATTACTGTGTCAGAACCAAGTGGACAAATTGCATTACCCAAGAGTCCTAGCTCCCAGGGTATTATAGCACAAAGTTAATTAGGGCTTTCAAAACCTGAATTTCTTAATGCTTTTGTTATTCCATTGTCTTCAGTAAAATGGCAGCAAAAGCTACTTTATCAAATATGGTTCACAATGTAAGTGACATTTGATTCTTTTTTCAAAAAAATGTCAAGAATTAAAAAATGTGTTACCCCCTTAATTATATCTATAAAAACTATTTCAGCAAAAGTGGATGAAGAGGGTAGTGAATTCAGTTAGAAAGCAGATTAGAAATAGAAATAATCAGCTTGTCAAACTGGATTAATTTGAGTTTGCTTCTCCTTCAGAGCTTTTAGTATTTCAATAAAATATATAAAGCTATTTCAAGATTAATATCTATTTTCTCTGTCTGACCACAGAGAATTCTTTCCTCTTGATAAGTCTATGAAGTGCTATTTTCTTTGTCATCTGATTAAAAAGAAAAGGATTTAGTAACTGAATCCTGGAAATGACTATAAAAATAAAACATCTTAGTGATTCCATTCCAAAAACCCCAATTTATAAATTTGCTATTGAGTTAAAAAGCATAACGTCTTTAAAATTTTGGAAGGGACTATGCCTTAAGCGAAGCTTAAGCTTTGGAGCTACGGAGTACTGCAGCAGAAAATGTTTTGTGAGAGAATGTTAATGGAGTGATAGCAATAGAATGTGTGCAAAGGTAGCAACATCAAGAAAGGCTTCAGGAGACAATACCTTGTTGGTTCACACAACACCCACATGCAGACTTTTTGATGGCAAAATTTTTATTGTTTAACATTGACTTCATTGCAGATGCAGAGAATGGGCTTGTGGACATAGCAGGGGAAGGAGAGTGGGAAGAACTGGTAGAGTAATATTGACATATATACATTACCATGCAAAATAGATAGCTAGTGGGAGGCTGCTGTATAGAATAGGGAGTTCAGTTCGGTACTCTGTGATAACCTAGAAGGGTAGGATGAGGGGTGGGAGGGAGGCTCAAGAGGGAGGGGCATATGTATCTGTATGGCTGATCCACATTTTTGTGTAGCAGAAATTAGCACAACATTGTAAAGCAATTATCTTCCAGTTAAAAATAAATACATGATTTAAACATTTTATGCTAATACTATGTTTTCCCTTCAAACTACATTTTCCTCCACACTTCTGAAGGCTGGGTTTCTAAGTCTGCAATTTTTGGGGATACAACTTAAGTTCGACCAATCTCAGACATGCTGTAAATGTCAAGGGACTTATTCTGCTCATAATGCCTCTCTTTTTCTGTCTTGTAAATGTCTAGTTATTCTTCAACACTCTATTGACATTCCAACTCAATAAAACCTTTCATAACCCCCTCAGGCAGTTATTTGATTTTTCTTCTGGGATCCCATGATATTTTATTCACAGTACTTTTAAACTTCATGCATTATATTCCATCTATTTAGATGTCTCTTATGCTGTGAGAACTTTAAGAACTGAGTTTTTCTTCTCTATGATCTGCACGCCTAAAATATGCTACATGATGCTGGGAAAGATTGAGGGCAGGAGAAGAAGCGGGTGACAGAGGATGAGGTGGCTGGATGGCATCACTAACTCAATAGACATGAGTTTGAGCAAACTCTGGGAGAGAGTGAAAGACAGGGAATCCTGGCATACTGCAGTGCTTGTGTCACAAAGAGTCAAAAATGACTTAATGACTGAACAACAACATGATAGGATTTGATTCATGTTTGTTAGATGAATGAATGACTCTATAAGTGGTCATTTTTGATGTAGCAGAGACTGCTAATCATTCCCCAACCTCATTCTTCTCTTCTGCCTTTAGTAACAGACAATGGTCCATGAGCTGGGAACCTGGCTGCTCAGACACAAGTTTATCCATATCCCTGGGTGGATTATGTGAATAAGTTTTTTTAAGCAATGGTATGTGAGCATGCGTGATATATGTAAGTGCTGTCTCTTTACCATAAAAATAAATTATACAGCTTCTGTTTATCCTCATTACCTATCTACAGACTAGATATCAGATGGCATGCCAATGAGGCAGCTTTGACTCATTGCCCATGAGACAGGGATCACATATTAGGAATAAGCTGGGTACTGAGAAGATCTGAAGAAACAAACCCACCTGCCTACATGGTACTGTCCACTTCCTCATGGACTGTAATGAGAGAGAGAAATAAACTTTACACCATTTGAAACATCACATTGGAATCACTTTGCTAGAGAAGCTTAGCCTATATCCAATACAACATCTTATGCAATGTACCCACCCTGTGTGTGGGCAGGTGGTCCCAAGGCCCTTTTCAGGCCTGATGGATATTGTCATAGTGTAATGGCTCCCAGTAGAACACAATGAGCTAAGTATCAGTTGTCCAAACTGACATCCACTGGCAATGCAACTCCTAACAGCAGTAAGAGCTCCCAAACCCTCAGCCACCAGAACGAGCAGCCCCAGGGTTTCCTAAGTATTGATTCTGTCCACAGCCTTGACAGGATTTTTCAAGTCTGTTCCCTTGTTATCAAATAGTTGTTATCCTCTCTGCATCTACATGACTGGATCTGATTATGTGTTAAAAGTGCTTAACTAGTGTTATCTTGAAAAAAGCTCCAGTTTTTTTATTTCCACATGTAAACAAGTTAGCACTAATAAAATGGCCCAGTTCATGCTAGTGATCTGGCATCACTAAGTGTGGAGTATCTGGAGCTGAGTCAAGCTGCCCACATTTGGCTTTTGTGATGTGGTAAGAGCAGTCTCTAACACACCACAAACTTGAGAGTATCACTCACCTGTTGTGGCATAACCCAACCATCCAAACTTACTAGTTTAAAAGCTCATTTGCTTCTTGCATTTTTGGACAGTAATTTTGTCTAGGATCACTATGTTAGGTAGTTGAAATAGGAAAAGGAAGTCCATAATGGCAGTGGCTAAAAAAACAAAGAAAGGAAAAAGCATGCAAAAAATAGAACAAAGTAAGGTACAAGATAAGGAGTGAGAACCTCAGGTAAAACAAACAGCCCTCCTGACTAGCCCAATTTACACAGGGCAGGCTCAGGGGGAGGAGAAAAAACATATAAAAAGAGGAGCCAAAATTGAGCCATGTGCCTCTCTTCTCTTTGTTTCTTTTGGGTCTGCACGCCCCCATACCTTGAGGATGTATTTTCCTTTGTTTGCCAAATAAAACTGAGCTGTAACACTAGTCAACACTGGTCCATTCATCACTTCAAATTTTTTGCAGCGGTGAGACAGAACCGAGGAAATGATAAATTCCCCTGGCATATATGTTGCCATTTCTCACATTTAACCTGGCTGAAACAACCTCAGCTCAGCCCCTGAGAAGTGGGAGCCAAACACAACAGAAGCCCAACTTGGCAAAAGCTCCTGCAGTGGAAGCCAGACGTGAAGAAAACCCAGCACAGTGGAAGAGACAAGAAGCCCAGAGTGCTGGAAACCCAGACAGCAAAAACAAACTCAGCAGAAAGCTCACGTGGTTCAGCCTTAGATTCCAGACCTCCTATTGGGGTAGGAAGTCCTTGTCTCTATGGCTGAAAGGACATATAGCTAACAAAATCTTAATTCCTTTACAATCTCTCATTCTTTGTTTCCTCAAACCCCCCTCAAACAGGCAAGCAGCAAAGGGTGCAATTGAAGGCCTCTGTCAGGGGCTACTAGTAGCTGTTGCCCAAATGGGTGGAGGTTCTTCTGTCCTTAATCTTCTTTGTGCCAAGGATCAGGCCAATGAAAACTGTGAGCACAGGTTAAGTCTTTAGCAGATTTTCTGGCAGGTTATGAACGGGATTCCTCCACACATTTTTCCCACTGCTTTTTCCTCCCATCCTTCAGCTCCTCTCTCCCGGGTCTTGAGTCTGGCCAAAACCCAAGGTGCCTGGCTTTAGGACCTAATGAAGCGCAGGCTCTTGATGTCTCATTGCAAAAATTCAGTGAGAGACAGAGTGATAGGTAAGAGGTGGATTTGTTCAGATTTAGAGAGAGGCACACTCGAAGAGTGTGGGCCATCATAGTGGGTGAGTATGGTGGTCATGGATTGTGCGGTGGTCAGTTTTCATATGCTAATGAGTGGGAGGCTCATTCAAACAATTAGGGAGCCACCCACTCCTCCATGGTTTGACAGTGCCTTGGAACTGTCCTGGCACCTCTGGGTGTGTCATTTAGCTTGCAGATTTAGAATCAAGGTTTAGTTAAATTTTTCTTGTCATCTTGGACCCATTTGATTTTAATCAGTTTATGTTATGCCCTTGGGCTAGATCTTTCTTTCAAAAGTTGTGCCCTGCCCTCTTCCCTCCTGTTTCTTGATTTTTTCCTGAGTCTTGTCCAGGCCTGCAATGTTGCCTTTACCATCTCCTGGAGGGACACCAGAAAATAACTGGCCTTTGGGAGGGGAACACTGTATAATATCCAATCCCGTCCAAGATCAGGGGTGGTGGCCGAGAGGAGCTAACCCACGTGCAAGGTCAGGGGCAGTGGCTGAAAGGAGCTACCCCATGTCCAAGGTAAGGAGCAGTGGCTGGGCTTTGCTGGAGCAGCCATGAAGAGATACCCCAAGTCCAAGGTAAGAGAAACCCAAGTAAGACCATAGGCTTAGAGAGGGCATCAGAGGGCAGACAGACAGAAACCACAATCACAGACAACTAGCCAATCTGATCACATGGACCACAGCCTTGTCTAACTCAATGAAACTAAGCCATGCAGTGTGGGGCCACCCAAGACGGATAGGTCATGGTGGAGATGTCTGACAGAATGTGGGCCACTGGAGAAGGGAAGGGCAAACCACTTCAGTGTTCTTGCCTTGAGAACCGCATGAACAGTATGAAAGGGCAAAAAGATAGGACACTGAAAGATGAACTCCCCGGGTCGGTAGGTGCCCAATATGCTACTGGTGATCAGTGGAGAAATAACTCCAGAAATAATGAAGGGATGGAGCCAAAGCAAAAACAACACCCAGTTGTGGATGGGACTGGTGATAGAAGCAAGGTCCAATGCTGTAAAGAGCAATATTGCATAGGAACCTGGAATGTTAGGTCCATGAATCAAGGCAAATTGGAAGTGGTCAAACAAGAGATGGCAAGAGTAAATGTCGACATTCTAGGAAACAGCAAACTAAGATGACCTGGAATGGGTGAATTTAACTCAGATGACCATTATATCTATTACAGTGGGCAGGAATCCCTTAGAAGAAATGGAGTAGCCATCATAGTCAACAAAAGAATGCAAAATGAAGTACTTGGATACAATCTCAAAAACGACAGAATGATCTCTGTTCATTTCCAAGGCAAACCATTCAATATCACGGTAATCCAAGTCTATGCCCTGACCAGTAACTCTGAAGAAGCTGAAGTTGAATGGTTCTATGAAGACCTACAAGACCTTCTAGAACTAAAACACAAAAAAGATGTCCTTTTCATTATAGGGGACTGGAATGCAAAAGTAGGAAGTCAAGAAATACCTGGAGTAACAGGCAAATTTGGTCTTGGAGTACAGAATGAAGCAGGGCAAAGGCTAATAGAGTTCTGCCAAGAGAACACACTGGACATAGCAAACACCCTCTCCCAACAACACAAGAGAAGACTCTACACATGAACATCACCAGATGGTCAACACCAAAGTCAGATTGATTATATTCTTTGCAGCCAAAGATGGGGAAGCTCTACACAGTCAGCAAAAACAAGACCGGGAGTTGACTGTGGCTCAGATCATGAACTCCTTATTGCCAAATTCAGACTGAAATTGAAGAAAGTGGAGAAAACCATGAGACCATTCAGGTATGACCTAAATCAAATCCCTTATGACTATACAGTGGAAATGAGAAATAGATTTAAGGGACTAGATCTGACAGACCGAGTGCCTCATGAACTATGGACAGAGGTTTGTGACATTGTACAGGAGACAGGAATCAAGAGCATCCCCAAGAAAAAGAAATGCAAGAAAGCAAAATGGCTGTCTGAGGAAGTTTTACAAATATCTGAGAATAGAAGGGAAATGAAAAGCAAAGGAGAAAAGGATAGATATACCCATTTGAATGTAGAGTTTCAAAGAATAGCAAGGAAAGATAAAAAAGCCTTCCTCAGTGATCAATGTAAAGAAATAGAGGAAAACAATATAATGGGAAAGACTAGAGATCTCTTCAAGAAAATTAGAGATACCAAGGGAACATTTCATGCAATAAAGGACAGAAATGGTATGGACCTAACAGAAGCAGAAGATATTAAGAAGAGGTGGCAAGAATACACAGAAGAACTGTACAAAAAGACCTTCAAGACCCAGATAATCACAATGGTGTGGTCACTCACCTAGAGCCAGACATCCTGGAATATGAAGTCAAGTGGGCCTTAGGAAGCATCACTATGAACAAAGCTAGTGGAGGTGATGGGATTCCAGTTGAGGTGTTTCAAATCCTGGAAGATGATGCTGTGAAAGTGCTGCACTCAATATGTCAGCAAATTTGGAAAACTCAGCAGTGGCCAAAGGACTGGAAAAGGTCAGTTTTCATTCCAATCCCTAAGAAAGGCAATGCCAAAGAACGCTCAAACAACCGCACAATTGCACTCATCTCACACGCTAGTAAAGTAATGCTCAAAATTCTCCAAGTCAGGCTTCAGCAATACATGAACTATGAACTTCCAGGTGTTCAAACTGGTTTTAGAAAAGGCAGAGGAACCAGAGATCAAATTGCCAACATCCACTGGATCATTGAAAAAGCAAGAGAGTTCCAGAAAAACATCTATTTCTGCTTTATTGACTATGCCAAAGACTTTGACTGTTTGGATCACAATAAACTGTGGAAAATTCTGAAAGAGATGGGCATACCAGACCACCTGACCTGCCTCTTGAGAAACCTGTATGCAGGTCAGGAAGCAACAGTTAGAACTGGACATGAAACAACAGACTGGTTCCAAATTGGGAAAGGAATACGTCAAGGCTGTAAATTGTCACCCTGATTATTTAACTTATATGCAGAGTATATCATGAGAAACCCTGGGCTGGAAGAAGCACAAGCTGGAATCAAGATTGCCGGGAGATATATCAATAACCTCAGACATGCAGATGACACCACCCTTATGGCAGAAAGTGAAGATGAACTAAAGAGCCTCTTGATGAAAGTGAAAGAAGAGAGTGAAAAAGTTGGCTTATAGCTCAACATTCAGAAAATGAAGATCACGGCATCTGGTCCCACCACTTCATGGCAAATAGATGGGGCAACAGTGGAAACAGAGGCTGACTTTATTTTTCGGGGCTCCAAAATCACTGCAGATGGTAACTGCAGCCATGAAATTAAAAGACGCTTACTCCTTGGAAGGAAAGTTATGACCAACCTTGACAGCATATTAAAAAGTAGAGACATTACTTTGTCCACACAGGTCCGTCTAGTCAAGACTATGGTTTTTCCAGTGGTCATATATGGATGTGAGATTTGGACTATAAACAAAGCTGAGTGCAGAAGAATTGATGCTTTTGAACTGTGTGTTGGAGAAGACTCTTGATAGACCCTTGGACTGCATGGAGATCCAACCAGTCATCCTAAAGAAGATCAGTCCTGGGTGTTCATTGGTAGGACTGATGTTGAAGCTGCAACTCCAATACTTTGGCCACCTGATGCGAAGAGCTGATTCATTTGAAAAGATCCTGGGAAAGATTGAGGGCAGGAGGAGAAGGGGATGACAGAGGATGTGATGGTTGGATGGCATCACTGACTCAGTCGACATGGGTTTGGGTGGACTCTGGGAACTGGTGATTGACAGAGACCCCTGGAGTGCTGCTGTTCATGGGGTTGAAAGAGTCAGACAGACAGAGCCATGGAACTGAACTGAGCTCAATAGTCAGGCCTTCGTCTTCCATGTTTCCTGCAATATGTGCAACAACAACATTTCTCAGTGAACCCGCTAGGGTGGGTGACAGTCACATAATGCCTTCCAGAAGTCAGTCTGTTGGTGGTATCCCTAAGGCCCTTAACAGGACCAGATAACCCACTCCTTTGTCATTACTTCTGTTATTACCTAAAATGGGTCTATGACAACGAAATGTTTACCATTGGAAACACCCAAACTGCTCTTATGGAGGACTAGGGGAGGAAATCAGTGACTTGAATTCCCTCAGAGCAATACAAGAATATAGCTTATGGCTGTTTCACCATGTTCCCAGTCTCAGGGCACAGGCTTGGATTGCTTTACATCATGATATCTGGGAGCACCCCCTCCAGAAAAATCAACTTGAGTATGTCCCTTAGTTGAAACTGGAGGAGAATTTGGACCAACCTGGGTCCATAAGCCCTTCTCCCTCTTAGAACTAAGACAGATCAAACAAGACCTGGGAAGCATACAGATGACCCAGGCAAATATATAGGTACATTCCAACACATTACCTTGGTCTTTGACTTGATGTGGAAGGAAATCATGGTTATATTTAATCAAACTTTATCTGACCTTGAGCATACTAGGGTCTTAAAGGAAGCCAGAAGGTATGCTATGGGGCTTCACAGGTCAAGCGATAAATACCCAGTAGGGGCAACTGCGGCCCCCTCCTCAGATTTTAACTGGAATTATAATGACCCTGATCACCTCTGGGAAAGGGATATTTTTCTAATCTGTGTAAAGGCAGGGCTAAAAGCAGCCCAGCAAAAAACAATCAGCTATATCCGGGTCTCAGCAATAACTCAGGAGCCCAACCAGAACCCCATTGCCTTTCTGGAAAGGCTGAAACATGCCCTCCAAAAGTTTACCAACCTGGACTCAGACTGTTATGAGGGACAGGTGATTTTAAAGGACAAATTCCTGTCCCAATGCACATCAGACAGCAGGATAAAGTTACAACAGCTACAGCAGCAGGACACTGCTGCCTCTTTAGATGAGATGGTCCAGACAGCCACCAATACCTTTTATAGCAGAGGGAAGCCAACGCCCAGGAAGTGGAGAAAAGGAAGGAGACAAGGCATGCCCAGATGCTGGCTGCCCTCCAGGGAAGCCCTGTGGCAAACCCTGAGTCCTTGAAGGACAAGGCATGAGGCAAATGCCAAATCTATAGACAGGTGGGACATTGGGCCAAAGAGTGTCCAAACTGTGACAAGTCTCCTAAAACAGATTGCTACAAATATCATCAATTGGGATATTGAATGGCACTGTGCCCTGGGGACCCAAGAGCCTCAAGGTCAAGTACCAAGCCTTCCCTCACGATGGTTCAACAGGGCTGAAGTGGCCCACTCCAGCCAGCTCCCCTGTCACAGCTAACCACCACAGGGCTGGAGCCAAGGGCGCAACTGGATGTGGCAGGTAGGTCTGAGAATTTCTTAGTTGACACAGGGGCTACCTACTCTGTCCTGACTTCCTACTCTGGAACCTTCTCCTCCCAAGCCTGTACCATTTTGGGTGCTACAGGAAAAAACAACCACTAAAAGATTCACCCAAGCACTTCTTTTTGCTGGATGGACAAATATTTTCCCACCAGTTTCTGGTGGCCTCTGAGTGTCCGACTCCCTTATTGGGAAGAGATCTTTCCCTGCCTTCAAAATCTTGAAGCTATTGCAGTCCTAATAGACAATGCTTTAAAACTCTCTCTTGGGGGCAAACTATTTTTACCGGCCACCAAATGAAACAACTCCTGAAAAGGAAAGGCCATTTAGGGATGTCTGATCAAAGGATCCCCAGATATCAAGTAGTGCTGATGGAAAATCCAGGCCTGACTATATCCCCTTGTGAGGTTCTTAACCAAGCTACCCTTCTGCCTATCCCTGATGCCTCTCTCCCCTTTCACTCTTGCCTAGAAACCTTAGATCTTGTCTCAAAACCCTGAGAAGGACTGTCAAAAGATCCGCTGACCAATCTTAAGGAAATTTGGTACACTGATGTAAACAGTTTTGTCTTGGATGGAAAAAGAAGAGATGGACATGCAGTATTCTCCAATTTTGAGACCATAGAGGCTAAACCTTTGCCACCAGGTACTTCAGCCCAGTTGGCTGAACTCACAGCCCTGACTTGAGCTTTAGAGCTGGGAAAAGGAAAAAGAGTAGTCATTTACACTGACTTCAAATATACCTTTCTGGTGCTACATGCACATGCTGCTCTTTGGAAACAAAGAGGCCACTTGACCACTCGAGGGTCCCCAATCAAATATGGTGATCAAATCCTTAGGCTCTTGGAGGCAGTCCATCTGTCTGCTGAGGTTTCAGTCTCCCGCTGTAAAGGACACCAGAAAGGGAGCAAAGAAGTGGCACGAGGGAAGCAAGCAGCTGATCAGGCAGCTAAGAGAGCAGCGTTACAGAACCGTGACCTAATAGGGATTGCCATCCTAGTTCCACAGGCTAATTTGCCAGAAATGCCTTCATATACAGAAGGTGAGACTCTTAAAGCTAAGAGTAAGGGATTTCAAGAAGATCATATGGGGTGGTTCCAAAAGGAGGGACTTTTTTCTGCCTGGAAACCTCCAATGGAAGTTGGTTAACCCCTTACATGCTACCACTCATTTAGGGGAAAAGGCCCTTCCAAAGATAACTAGAAAGGTCCTTCAGAGGAACAGGCCTCCCAACAACTATAAGGTAAGTGGTCTCCTCTTGTCCCACTGCCAATTAAACAACCTAAGGAGCTCGAAGACCCCAGCTGGCCCAGCCCATCTAATAACGTGGGAGAGGACTGGTAGATGGACTTCACCCAGATGCCAGGTTTTTCAAGAGTATAAATACCTATTGTTCATGATAGATACATTCACAGGATGGAGCGAGAGCTTTCCCATGTGGACTGAGAAGGTCGAGGAGGTGGTAAAAAACTGTTCCATGAAATCATTCTGAGATTTGGTCTGCTCAGGTCATTACAAATTGACAATGAGATATCATTTACTTCTAAAGTCACCCAGTTCAGTTCAGTTCAGTCACTCAGTCGTGTCTGACTCTGCAACCCTATGAACCGCAGCATGCCTTTTCATACTGTCCATGGGGTTCTCAAGGCAAGAATACTTAAGTGGTTTGCCATGCCCTTCTCCAGTGGACCACATTCTGTCAGATCTTTCCACCATGACCCAACAGTCTTGGGTGGCCCCGTATGGCCTGGCTTAGTTTCATTGAGTTAGACAAGGCTGTGGTCCATGTGATCAGATTGGCTAATTTTCTGTGATTGTGGTTTCAGTCTGTCTGCCCTCTGATGCCCTATCTCAGGGCCTACCGTCTTACTTGGGTTTCTCTTACCTTGGACGTGGGGTATCTCTTCATGGCTGCTCCAGCAAAGCACAGCCACTGCTCCTTACCTTGGATGTGGGGTATCTCCTCACAGACACCACCCCTGACCTTGGACGTGGGGTAGCTCCTCCCAAGGAGTCTCTAAAGCACTGGGCATTACTTATTATCTCCATTGTGCCTGGAGGCCCCAGTCTTTAGGAAAAGTAGAGAGAGCCAAGCCAATCAATTCTTAAAATCAGTGATAAAAAAGATAACCCAGGAGACCTCCCTGGGATGGAAGGAGGCTTGACCAACAGCTCTCCTAAGGAACGGGTTGGTCTTAGTGCTTATGAGATGCTGTATGGGAGACCTTTTGTTTATGTCAATGACCTCTTCCTAGATCCAGAGGCTCAGATTCTCCGGTCTTATACCATGGCCATTGGGCAGTTCCAACAGGATATATGCTTGTGGGATATCAACCAGGACCCAAAAGATTCTAAAGAGCCACCACTATAAGCTTCAGGGACTCAAGTCCTAATTAAAGTCTGGAAAGATGAGTCCCCAAAGGCTCAACACCAGACCACATGGAAGGGCTCCTACCCTGTAATACTTTCTACCCCCACAGCAATCAAGGTACCAGGGCACGACTCCTGGATTCACTACTCATGAATCAAGCCATGGAAGTAAACAGAAGAGGACACTCAATATACCTGTGAGCCCCTGGGAGATCTCAGATACCTATTCAGAGCTACAAATGAGTGTTATTCTAATGAACACCCCCAAAATTCAGTTTCTGGGGATAAGATTTCTCAATAGCTCTAAAGAGCCAACACAGCTTGGCAAGGGTTGTACTCCAAAATAGACAGGAAATAGATCTCCTGATCCCTGAACAAGGAGGAACTTGAGCCATCTTGAATGAGATGTGTTGTTTCTGGGTAAATACCTCCAGCTAAGTTAAAGAAAGTCTCACAGTCCTCAAGAAAAACATTCCAGATCCAATTGGACCAGAAAGAATGAGCTGGAAATTTCTCTAGGTGGCTACAATCTCTCTTTGAGGGATCCTTCTCCTGGTGATGGGGAATTTGGAGTTGGCTAATGCCCCTACTAATCCCTATAATCATCTTATTGATGCACTTATGATTGCTTCATGTATTATCAATTGTCTAATCTGTTTTGTCTCTGCTCAGGTCAACAAGCTACAGCATGCAGTGCCAGTTCAACAAGGAGATATAAAACTACAGCCAACCATGGAAAATATCACTCACCCTTAGATGGACACCATTATAAGGACTCTGAGGCTTGAGACTAGCAAGAGAGGGAGGCCCACTGCCCCTTGCCATCCCAGTTCAGCAGGAAGTAGCCAGAGAGACCTCGATGCCCTTATTCCCAAAGAATTGGGCCTCCCATCTCTTGAGGGGAGAATGCTAGGTAGTTAGAATAGGAAAAAGGAGCCCATAATGGTGGTGACTAAAAGACAAAGAAAGGAAATAACCTGCAAAAATAGAACAAAGGAAGGTACAAGGACCAAGGTGAGAACCTCAGGTAAAACAAACAGCCCTTCTGGCTAGCCCAATTTGCATAGGGCAGGCTCAGGGGGGAGAAGAAAGAGCATATAAAAAGGGGAGCCAAAATTAAGCAGCAGGCCTCTCTTCTCATCATGTCTTTTGGGTCTGTCCGCCCTCACATCTTGAGCATTATTTTCCTTTGCTTGCCAAATAAAACTCAGCTGTAACACTGGTCTGTCCGTCACTTTAAATTTTGGCTGCAGCAAGACAGAACCGAGGAAATAAAAAACTCCCTCAACAACTAGGTAGCCCCCTGATGTTTTCTCCTGGGACCACCCCTGAGATACTACAATTATTGGTTGCAGTTAATTGGCATATTGATAGAGACTGGATGGACTAAAAGGTCTCACTCACATGGCAGTACTCACTGTAGGCTCCCACAGACTCTCATCCTGTTGTAGGCTAAGGAGGATCTTTACTTGAAAGTTCTAGGGTAGATTTCCAAGAAGGTGATAGAAGCAATTTCAATGCCTATTGAGATTTCTCTGAAGCCTTATAATGTTGCTCTCCTTGCATTCTGTTACTGTGCCAAGGTAAGTCACAAGGTCAGTTCAAATTCAACACAATAAGCCATTCTGATTAGGTAAGTCAGCAGTTTAATTGGTAACATTTTTCCTTTGCCCAACTAGTATTTAAAAATATAGCCACACCATTTCACATCCATTATGTTAGCTACTATAAATTAAAAAGACAAACGAAACAAAAAATAGCAAGAACTGTCAAGGATGTGAGGAAATTGGACCCCTTGTTCACTACTGGTAGTAATATAAAATGGTTCAGCCATTATGGAAAATATTATAGTAGTTGCTTAAATATTTAAACAGAATTACCATTTGATCCCGTAATTTTACTTTTGAGTATATACCCAAAAAAAGTAAGGACTCAAAGAGATATTTGTTTACCCCTGATCATAACAAGAATATTCATAATAACCAAATGTGGAAGCAACCCAAGTGTTGATGAGAAGCAAAACATCAACAGATGAATAAAGATAATATGTAGTGTGGGTGTGTGTGTGCATACTGAGTTGCTTCAGTAGTGTCTGACTTTTTGTGACCTTATTAACTATAGCCCACCAGGCTCCTCTCTTCATGCAATATCCCAGGAAAGAATACTGGAGTAGGTTGCTACTTCTTCTCCAGGGTATCTTCCCAATCTAGGGATCAAACACTCATCTCCTGCATTGACAGGCATATTCTTTACCACTGAGCCACCAAGGAAGCCACAATGAAATATTATTCAGCCTTAAACAAGAAAAAGAGATGGTTGGATGGCATCACTGACTCAATGGGTTTGGGTAGACTCCAGCAGTTAGTGATGGACAGAGAGGCCTGGTGTGTTGTGGTTCATGGGGTCACAAAGAGTCAGACACGACTGAGTTACTGAATTGAACTGAACTGAAACAAGAAAAGGAATTTTGATAGACATTGTAATGTGAGAGAACCTTGAGGACATTATATTAAGTGAAATAAGCTAGTCACAAAAAGAAAATATTGTTTGATCCCCCTCACTTATATGAGGTACCTAGAGTAATAAATTTCATGGAATCAGAAAATAGAAAGGTGTTTACCAGGAACTAGAAGGGGAAGTTGTTTAATAGGTATAGAGATCTTTTTGCTTTGTAAAATGAAAAGAGTTTAGGAGATTGGCTGCCCAATGTTGTGAATGTACTTAACATTACTGAGTTATGAACTTAAAATGGTTAAAATGCTAAATTCATTTTATGTGTGTTCCATCATAAAACACACTCATGCACACACAGACATGAATTCATTGACTCTCATTGAGAGACACTCTCTACTTCTGAATTCCCTTTGAATCTAGGTGAGTTTTTGACTCACTTGAAATCAATAAAATTTGTCAGAATGCTGCAATAATTATGGTGTCAGAGCAGGCAATATATTATCTATCTTATTCACTGAAACACTTGCTTGTGGAGCCCTGAGTTGCTTTTATAAGTCTGAGTACATTACAGCTGCCCGGCATGGTAAGCAAGCCAGGGTACATGGAGGAGTGCTGAATAAGTGTGATTGACAGGCTCAGTCTAAGTCTCAGAATACACAACATCCACTGACCAACATGGAAGTGAAGATGCTTCCAGATGCGGCTACTCCCAAGCCATAGTCATGTCCAGCTGGTTGAATCCTGGTGGAAGTCTCAGACATCACAAAGCCAAGGAAAATCATTCTCACAAAATCTGGCCCAAAGTCCTGAGCCCAGATTCAGAGAACTTGATAAAATATTTGTCTTAAGCCCTTAAGTTACATATATATTGTTGTTATTCAGTAGTGTCTGACTGTTTGTGAGACACTCAGGCTCCTCTGTCCTCCACTATCTCCCAGAGTTTGCTCAAATTCAAGTCCATTGAGTCAGTGATGCTATCTAATCATCTCATCATCTGTTGCTCCCTTCTCCTCTTGTGCTCAATCTATCCCAGCAACAGGGTCTTTTCCAATAAGTTGGCTCTTTGCATCAGGTGACCAAAGTATTGGAGCTTTAGATTCAGTATCAGTCCTTCCAATGAGTATTCAGGGTTGATTTCCTTCAGGATTTGATCTGGTTTGATCTCCTTGCAGTCCAAGGGACTCTGGTTACATGGTTACATATACATACATATATGTGTGTATGTGTGTGTGTGTGCACATATCTGCTATGCTTAGCTCAGTCATGTCCAACCCTTTGTAACTCCATAAACTGTAGCCTTCCAGACTCCTCTGTCTCTGGGTATTCTCCAGGCAAGTATACTGGAGTGAGTATGCCCTCTTCCAGGGAACTTCCCAACCCAGGGATCAAAGCCAGGTCTCCCACATTGCAGGTGGATTCTATACCATCTGAGTCATCAGGGAAAGCCCAAGAATACTAAAGTGGGTAGCCGATTCCTTCTCCAGGGAATTCTCCCTACTCAGGAATTGAACTGGGATCTCCAGCATTGCAGGTGGATTATTTACCAGTTGAGCTACCAGGGCAGCCCATATATACCATATTTGTTTTATTTGGTGGTTTAGTCACTAAGTCATGTCTTACTTTTGAGACCCCATGGCCTGTAGCCCACCAGGCAGCCCACCATAGTAGCTTTATTGAGATATAATTCACATACTATAAAATTCATTCTTTAAAGTGCATAATTCAGGGATTTTATGATATTCAAAGAGTTGTGCAACCTTTACCTCTCTTTAATTTCAGAATATTTAATCTTCAAAAAAGAAATTCCATACCCATTTGAGGTCATTCCTCATTCCTAATCCAGCCTTACTCTGTGGATTTACCTATTTTGGAAATTTCATCTAAATAGATCACACTACATATGATCTTTGTGTCTGGCTTCTTTTGTTAGAATGAGGCTTTTAAGGATAATCCATGTTGTAGAATGTATCAGTATTTCATTCTTTATATGACTGAGCAATATTCCATTGTATGAAAATGCCATATATTGTTTATCTAATCATCAGTTGATGAACATATTGATTGTCTTCCCTTTTGGGCTATTTTAAAGAATGATTTTATGAACATTTATGTTCAAGTTTTTTCATGGACACATTTTTTTCAATTATATTGTATATATACCCCTGAGGAAAATTGCACAGTCGTATGGAGAAGACCCTGATGCTCTGAAAGATTGAAGGAAAAGGGATAAAGGGGGAGGCAGAGGACTAGATGGTTAGATAACATCATAGACTCAAGACATGAATTTGAGCAAACTTCAGGCGATAGTGAAGGACAGGGAAGCCTGGGGTGCTGCAGTCCATGGGACTGCAATATACATGTATATTTGTATGTACATGGATTCATACATTTGCACATGTATTCAAATATATTTATGTTGTTACAAGATACTAGATATAATTTCTTGTCCTTATTTATCTATTTTGTATACAGTAGACTGTGTCTGTTGGTCCCAAATTCTTAATTTATCCTCCCTTTCCCCTTTGCCCTTCAGCAACCACAATTCTGTTCTCTGTATTTGTGAGTCTATTTCTGTTTTGTAAATAAGTTTGCTTGTATCATTTTTTCTGAAAATTCCACATATAAGTGATGTCATATGACATTTGTTTTTCTCTGCCTAACTTACTTCACTTACTATAATAATGTCTAGGTCCATCCACATTGCTGCAAATGACACAATTTCATTCTTTTATATGGCTGAGCACAATTTGATTGTGAATATATACTGTATCTTCCTTATCCATTCATCCACCAGTGAACATTTAGGTTGCTATCATGTACTGGCAATCGTAAATAGTGCTGTTATGAATATAAGGGTGCATGTCTTTTTCTGAATGAGAGTTTTCACCTTTTATATATATCCAGAAGTTGGAGAAGGAAATGACGACCACTGCAGTATTCTTGCCTGAAGAATCCCATGGACAGAAGAGCCTGGCAGGCCATGGTCCATAGGGTTGCAGATAGTTGGACACGACTGAAGAGACTAAGCATGCACAACATGCATATAGAGATGTAGGATTGTTGGATTTTATGGCAACTTGTCTTTTCTTTTTAAAAGAAACCTTCATATTGTTCTCCAAAGGAGCTACACCAATGTACATTCCCACCAACAGTGTAGGAGGGTTCCCCTTTCTCCTCACTTTTTCATTTTTCCAACATTTATTATTTGTAAACTTTTTACTTTTCTATCTTCTGAAAAACCACAACAATGAATATTAGTGGTAAGTATATTTACCCTAATGGATGATAAATTTGTATGTGATTCTATAACTAAGCAATGTAAAACATTATTTTATAAAACTAAATTTTAGAAAATATTTTAGATTAAACCATGCTAGACTGGAATTTAAAAGGAAGATGGATTCGTGACTTTCCTCAATCCTCTTTTTGTTATAAATGGCATATGCTGAGAAGATCTGTCCATTTAAAGGAGTTTCTCATATCAGGACAGAAAAGACCCAAATAAAGAATTTAGATGTGCCATAAAACTTAAGTTTGTAATATATATAGCTTCATCATAAACAACAGAGAATGAAAGTAATTTTCATTATCATAAATTAATTTGAACATTTCCAAATTTTGGAATGTTGCATCTTTGTTGGGGACTCAAATTTCCACCAATGAGAAGCCAACCACTGTCTTTCACATGATTGTCTAATTTATCCAAATGCCCACATAATTCCACTTTATTTTGGCATTAGAATTTAAAAACTTTCACTGTTACTGGTAATTCAGTCTTGCTCAAACAAAATGAGATTAAATGTATTTCATAATACTGATGATATTTCAGATCTGTCTATTACCCTTTTATAATCTAATGATAAAACTGATTCAAGGAGGGAAGGAAAATTTAAAGTGTTCCACTTGCTGTAGGAATCTAGGGCATTAAAAAAAATCTAATCAGGGTAATTGCTTACAGTAAAGAGAATTAGTAGTGAAAAAGGAACTTTTCATTCTATCCATATGCAATATATAGTAACTGTTTGACAAGGTGAATTAATAGCTTACCTAAAGTCTAACCACCTGATCTGCCTCCTGAGAAAACTGCATGCAGGTCAAGAAGCACAGTTAGAACTGGATGTGAAGCAACAGACTAGTTTCAAATAGGAAAAGGAGTACGTCAAGGCTGTATATTGTCACCCTGCTTATTTAATTTATATGCAGAGTACATCAGGAGAAATGCTGGACTGGATGAAGCACAAGCTGGAATCAAGACTGCTGGGAGAAATGTCAATAACCTCAGATATGCAGAAGACACCACCCTATGGCAGAAAGTGAAAAAGAACTAAAAAGCCTCTTGATGAAAGTGAAAGAGGAGAGTGAAAAAGTTGGCTTAAAGCTCAACATTCAGAAAACTAAGATTATGGCATCTGGTCCCATCACTTCATGGCAAATAGGGAAGCAGTGGAAACAATGAAGGATTTTATTTTCACTGCAGATGGTGACTGCAGCCATGAAATTAAAAGATGCTTCCTCCTTGGAAGAAAAGTTATGACCAACCTAGACAGCATATTAAAAAGCAGAGATGATGATTTGCCAACAAAAGTCCATCTAGTCAAAGCTATGGTTTTTCCAGTAGGCACGTATGGATGTGAGAGTTGGACTATAAAGAAAGTTGAGCACTGGAGAATTGATGCTTTTGAACTGTGGTGTTGAACAAGACTCTTGAGAGTCCCTTGGACAGCAAGGAGATCCAACCAGTCCATCCTAAAGGAAATCAGTCCTGAATATTCATTGGAAGGACTGATGCTAAAGCTGAAACTCCAATACTTTGGCAACCTGATGCAAAGAACTGTCTCCTTGGAAAAGACACTGATGCTAGGAAAGATTGAAGGCAAGAGGAGAAGGGGACAACAGGGGATGAGATGGTTGAATGGCATCACTGACTCAATGGACATGTGTTTGAGTAGACTCTAGGAGTTGGTGATGGACAGGTAGGCCTGACGTACTGCAGTCCATGGGGTCACAAAGAGTCGGACATGACTGAAAGACTGAACTGGAGCTGAATTGAAAGCCTAACCAAGACCAAGCACTTTTAGGTATCTCCCCAGTGCTCACTGATGGATCCGGAGACTTTGTAGCACTCTGCAAGCAACTGATCCTTCATACTTCCTGTGATGTGGAATGTAAGAGCAGTACTTGTGACCCATACTTCTGAAAACCTAACAGGAAATTCTATTTCTCAAAAATTCTATCGGGAATATCTTTTCCTTTATACAGATAATGGGCCTCACATTAGATTGAAGTTTTGTTTCACTTAATTTGGATAAATAGGGTCAGTTCAATCAGAAGTGTCTTCAAATTAAATATTAAGATAATTCTTTACTAATCAAATAAAACAGCTACCTTATTAAGTCAATAGACAATTCTGAAGCTCGTGTAATAGAAGAAAAATTTCCTTTAGTACCAACAACAGTTTGCTTAATAAAAAGTCTCATAAACTATTTATAATCAAAATAAAAAACAAAATCAGGACCAAACATTTTCTGATTGCTAGTCTGGTGTCTAGTGTCTAACATAGTGCTTTATTCACTAGGATTTTCATTTTCTGCTCTAGTGTGTGACACTTTCATGAATTTATACTGCTGAGAGTTTGCATGAAGACAACATATGCCATAATCAATTTAATACAAATAGGTCTTCAGAAGTTTTTAGCTAAAAACTATGCTCTCTGAAGTAAATACATAGGGTAATTTAAAATGAAATTCTAAGAGACAATTTCTACACACCAAACAAAATGACAGTTCACTAAAGATGGCTAACTTCTCTGGTTCTACTGACGTGGTCAAGGAAAATTCTCTATAATACTTAGACATGTTTTCATTTTTTAAAAATTTAAATCCTCCCTCTCTCCCTCTCTGTTATTCCCTTACTCTTCCATTGCCCCTCTCTCCTGGCAGATAGTCAAATAGTTAAGAGTGCTTGCTTGTCTCATAAGTATTTCCATAAGAGGACCTGTCTGGAGTTTGTTTGGGTTGTTTTATTTTAACACCTTCTTCAGTTGCTGCCTAAACTCTTGTAATTGCTCAGTGCAAATATACACAAAGTAGGAGTTCAAATTACTAAAATAAACATATACATAAATTAAAATACTATAAACATAGCAGCCCATCATTCATAGGATTAAGTAGAAAATGGTAATAGATATCCAGAAAACATTTTAAGTGAAGAGGTTGTTCTCAGTTGATTGCTTTAACCTTTGAGAAGTTAAACTGGTAACTTAGTTCAGTGGCAAGCTAGAGCTTTAGAGCAAAACAGGACTTATATAAGTTTTAGCTAGAAAGAGATAACTCAGGTGGATGAGACGAAATAGCATGCACAAAAGAGCAGAGGCAGAAACTCAGTGTATCCATATGGTTTCTCAGGTGGGTTTCATGGTGGGATGGGCCAGAGAAATGTCCCCTATGGTTGCACAGTGGAATCATCTGGAGATCTTGTCACATGCAGGATATAGATCCTTCTCACAGAGATTCTAATTCATTGGGTCCTAAGTGAATTTCAGGCTCTCAATCTATAGATTGCATTTGTTTTGGAGATTATCCAAGCCCACTAGATAAATAAGTAGGTAGTTTGTAAAGCATAGGCCAAACTTCTAAAGATGCTTTCAGTATCCGTAAGTAACTAGTGAGCAGAATACTTGTTAGACAAAGCCAGAATTCACAATATGTGTTAAGTGTAAAATAAAGAGAAATAGAAGAGATGCATTAAGTATAAGCTAAGTAGTTGGTGGGCTTCCCAAGTGGTGCTAGTGGTAAAGAACCCACCTGCCAATACTGGAGACATAAGAGATGTGAGGTGGGTTTGATCCTTGGGTTGGGAAGATCCCCTGTAGGACAGCATGGAAACCCACTCCAGTATTCTTGCCTGAAGAATCCCATGGACAGAAGAGTCTAGTGAGTTAGAGTCCACAGTGTCACACAGAGTTGGACACAAGTGAAGTGAATTAGCATGCACATGACCAGTTAGTAAGTACCAAGAGTGACTATTTATGAAACATGTAAACACCAAAAATATACACAAGAGGCATAGGATAGTGATGAGATTTCAATTTGACCATGTGTTTCATTCTGCCTCAAATGTTCTGTGCTCCCAAAACATAAATAAAACTGTTTTGCTGGCTAATTGGCAAAGGACAGCTGTTGCCAGGAATACTTATCCTCATGTCTAGTCAAAAGAGAATACCAAGGCACCTTTCTATCTATGGACCCAAATGCTAAAAAGTCTAATTCTGCTCTTCATAACCACACCATCAGCAGGGAAACCTTATGTGGCATGGAGAGATACAGTACATGTGACTCTTAATAGCCCATTTAAATTTAAATCCTCCCTTTATTTTCTTCCCTCCCAAACAAGATTCAGGTACTTCTTGCTTATATGCTTGTATTCTATCATAAATGTGTTAAATTACCCATATCTTTCCCCTTGCTTCTGACTGTATGCTTTAAAAAATGATTTAGTAATAGGGTCACTTGAGTAATTTAACTTTGTCTGTGAATCTAACCATTATGCTACTTCTGAAATAGCTTAGTTGGTATGGTACTTGGAGGCTACCATTGCAACAACATAACTTCCTGTATGACATGATCAGTATTTGAAAAATGCTTCCCAAAAGATTTTAATATGCATCTGGGCTCTAGAGCTTCCAGGATAAAGAATTTGAAGATCTAAAGGAAAATTACAGATGATGCAGTATGACTTTACATATGAGGTTAAGCAATTTATACTCTAGTATATTGAACATCTGGAATTCATAAAGTACAAAAATAAAACTGTATCTTGACAGTAGAATGCATTTAGGGCCTGGTGAGGAGAGCAGACTAGAAATTTAGCAGTGAATTTGAACAGTTGAAAAAGAACACCTTGGTGAAATGAACCTGGAATAGGATGAGAGCTCTGGATGAAATGGATTTCTAGGTGAGTAGACAGATGTTGGGATCCCTTCACTCCCCAACTCATTATGAGGCCAATATTAACCAGCTAAAAAGGCAATCAGAAACTTTACCAGAAATTAGAACTAGAGGCCTACATCTTTCATTCACATCAATACAAAGATCTTTAACACACTTCTTAACAAAATTTAGTAAAAGCAACCCAACAATATATAAAAAAGTGTATGTAATATAGATAGCCAGTGGAAATTTGCTTTGTGACGGAGGGAACTCAACACAGTGCCCTGTGACAACCTAGAGGGATGGGATGGTGTGTGGGGTGGGAGGGAGGTTCAAGTATACCTGTAGCTGATTCTTGTTGGTGTTTGGCAGAAACCAACACAATTATAAAACAATTATCCTCCAATTAAAAAAAAAAGTTAAAAAGTCTATACCAAGTACAACTGCAGTTCATGTCAGGAATGCTAAACTAATTTAGCAGTAGAGATTTCCCCGTTGTTCCACTCCATCCTTAGTTATCAACAGGACCTGAACTTCTGATGGGGTCATCAACTGTGCTAGTCTGCCCAAGACTGTCCCAGTTTAGGTACTTCTATTACATAATACTTCCCAGAAACCCATCCCCAGTATACAGGAAGTACTGGAAAGAAAATTGACTTTAAGTATACAAACGTCATACTGTAGCCCTTAAGATAGAGGCTGTAAGAACCCTACTTTTATTTTTTAGTTTAGTTTTTTTTTTTAATTTATTTTTATTAGTTGAAGGCTAATTACTTTACAATATTGTAGTGGGTTTTGTCATACATTGACATGAATCAGCCATGGAGTTACATGTATTCCCCATCCCAATCCCCCCTCCCACCTCCCTCTTCACCCAATTCCTCTGGGTCTTCCCAGTGCACCAGGCCCGAGCACTTGTCTCATGCATCCAACCTGGGCTGGTGATCTTGTTTCACCTACAGATATATACTTGTTTCGATGCTGTTCTCTCGAACATCCCACCCTCGCCTTCTCCCACAGAGTTCAAAAGTCTGTTCTGTATTTCTGTGTCTCTTTTTCTGTTTTGCCTATAGGGTTATCGTTACCATCTTTCTAAATTCCATATATATGTGTTAGTATGCTGTAATGTTCTTTATCTTTCTGGCTTACTTCACTCTGTATAAGTGGGCTCCAGCTTCATCCATCTCATTAGACTGATTCAAATGAATTCTTTTTAATGGCTGAGTAATATTCCATGGTGTACATGTACCACAGCTTCCTTATCCGTTCATCTGCTGATGGGCCACTATGGAGAACAGTGTGGAGATTTCTTAAAAAACTGGAAATACGGGGGAGGAGCCAAGATGGCGGAGGAGTAGGACGGGGAGACCACTTTCTCTCCTACAAATTCATCAAAAGAATAACTGAATGCAGAGCAAACTCACAAAACAACTTCTGATCGCTAGCTGAGGTCATCAGGCGCCCAGAAAAGCAGACCATTGTCTTCGAAAGGAGGTAGGACAAAATATAAAAGATAAAAGTGAGACAAAGAGCTAAGGACGGAGACCCGTCCCGGGAAGGGAGTCTTAGGCGGCCTTGCTTGGGCTAGGGTCCGGGCCTGAGTGCCCTGAGGACAATCGGAGGGAGCTTCTGTGAGGTGCCAACTTGAACTGTGGGAGACCAAAAGAGAGAAAATTAACCGGCCGGAACACACTGCCGGCCGTTCGCAGAACAAAGGGACGGAGAAAGTCCCAAGAAGAGGTCGCAGGCTGCGGACCCGCCCAGCCCTGGCGGAGGCAGGAGGCAGGGGGGAGGGGAAGGTCGCGGAGAGACACAGGGCACAGGCACCCGACCGGCGCGGGCGGGGACTGGGGCTGGGGACACAGAGGGCGGAAGGCGCGCGCACCCGACTGGCGCCAGCGGAAACTGAGACTGGGTCCGCGGAAGGGAGTGAGTGCGCCACACCTGGGGATAGTGCGCCCATCAAGCCCCTCGCTGCCTGGACCACTCTGACGGGGAAGGCACAGAGAGCAGGCGCAGCTTTTCCTTCCGCGCTTTTGTGTAACACCTGAGGGCTGGAACCTAGCGCAGCGCGGGGCGCGCTCCATATAGAACAGCCGGGAGCCTGAGCAGCGCAGACGGAGAAAGCAGCGTCAGCCCCTCCCGGCAGCGCCAGCCCATCCCAGCGGCGCAAGCCCGCCCTCACAGCGCCAGCCCCTCCCTGCAGCGCCAGCCCCTCCCAGCAGCGTCAGCCCCTCCCAGCCGCGCAACGGAACTAGCTAACTGAATAAGAGTCCACCTCTGCCCGCCTGTGTCAGGGCGGAAATGAGGCTCTGAAGAGACCGGCAAACAGAAGCCAAATAAACAAAGGGAACCGCTTCAGAAGGGACTGGTGCAACAGATTAAAATCCCTGTAGAAAACACCGACTTCACGGAAGGGCCCTGTAGATATCGAGAAGTGTAAGCTGGAACGAGGAGCTATCTGAAACTGAGCCGAACCCACACTGACCGCAACAGCTCCAGAGAAACTCCTAGATATATTGTTACTTTTTTTTTTCTAAGTAAGGAAAAAAAAAAAAAAAAGGAAAAAAAAAAAAAAATTTTTTTTTTCTTTTTATATTTTTTTTTTTTTTTTTCTCTTTTATTTTCCTTTAAAAATTTCCCTATTACTCCCCATTACTCCTTAACTTTCATTTTCATAGATTTTTACGATTTTTTTAATTAGGGGGAAAAAAATTTTTTTTTTCTTTCTTTCTTTTTTTTTGTTTTTTTTTCTTTTTCTTTTTTTTTCTTTTTTCTTCTTTTTTTTCCTTTCCGTTTTCTCTTTTATTTTCTATTTTTCTTTTTCTCTTATTTCTTTTAAAGTCCTCTAGTACTCCTCTACTACTCTTCATTTTCATCTTCACTACACTATAACCTTACAAAAAAAAAAAAAAAAGAGAAGCCCTATCTTAAAACCGAAGATTATTCCCTCCCAATCTTGACTCTCTGTTTTCTACCTCAGAACACCTCTATTTCCTCTTTTCCCCTTCTCTTCCCCATCCAATTCTGTGAATCCTTGTAGGTGTCTGAGATACGAGAACACTCTGGGAACAGACAGCTGTGTAGATCTGTCTCTCTCCTCTTGAGTCCCCCTTTTTCTCCTCCTGCTCATCTCTATCTCCCTCCTCCCTTTTCTCCTGTTCATGTAACTCTGTGAACCTCTCTGGGTGTCCCTAACAGGGGAGAATCTTTTCGCCATTAACCTAGAAGTTTTATTATCAGTGCTGTATAGTTGGAGAAGTCCTGAGACTACAGGAAGAATAAAACTGAAATCCAGAGGCAGGAAACTTAAGCCCAAA